>NW_027480799.1:0-190267 GCF_051401765.1 Calliopsis andreniformis
ACGTTCTCGTTTCGAACCGACGACTTTCGGTTCCGGAGCGACACGAACGCTCCATGATTCTCGTTTATCTCGACACAGGTAAGAGACAGAGGAAAACAAGTATATGGTTTTAGAGAGCCACGAGCACCAGGAATAAGGATCTACCGTTGTCCCTTCGTTCCGTCGACACTCGCTTCCGGAGCGACACGAACGGGGACATAGAATCTTTTCGCTCGGGCTACGGAGCGTCACGAACGGAGACTTAGAATTTTTTCGCTCGAACTCCGGAGCGACACGATCGCTCCGATATTCTACGTTCTCTCTGGTCCACGGGCATCAGAGAGCAAAACAGCCTAATAGTTTTAGAGTGCCTCAACGATCAGGAATAAGGATCTGACGTTCTCGTTTCGAACCGACGACTTTCGGTTCCGGAGCGACACGAACGCTCCATGATTCTCGATTATCTCGACACAGGTAAGAGACAGAGGACAACAAGTGTATGGTTTTAGAGAGCCACGAGCACCAGGAATAAGGATCTACCGTTGTCCCTTCGTTCCTTCGACATTCGGTACCGGAGCGACACGAACGGGGATTTAGAATTTTTTCGCTCGGGCTCCGGAGCGACACAAACGGGGACTTAGAATTCTTTCGCTCGAACTCCGGAGCGACACGATCGCTCCGATATTCTACGTTCTCTCTGGTCCACGGACATCAGAGAGCAAAACAGCCTAATAGTTTTAGAGTGCCTCAACGATCAGGAATAAGGATCTGACGTTCTCGTTTCGAACCGACGACTTTCGGTTCCGGAGCGACACGAACGCTCCATGATTCTCGATTATCTCGACACAGGTAAGAGACAGAGGACAACAAGTGTATGGTTTTAGAGAGCCACGGGCACCAGGAATAAGGATCTACCGTTGTCCCTTCGTTCCGTCGACACTCGCTTCCGGAGCGACACGAACGAGGACATAGAATTTTTTCGCTCGGGCTCCGGAGCGACACGAACGGGGACTTAGAATTTTTCCGCCCGAACTCCGGAGCGACACGATCGCTCCGATATTCTACGTTCTCTCGGTGCACGGGCATCAGACAGCAAAACAGCCTAATAGTTTTAGACTGCCTGAACGATCAGGAATAAGGATCTAACGTTCTCGTTTCGAGACGACGACTTTCGGTTCCGGAGCGACACGAACGCTCCATGATTCTCGTTTATCTCGACACAGGTAAGAGACAGAGGAAAACAAGTATATGGTTTTAGAGAGCCACGAGCACCAGGAATAAGGATCTACCGTTGTCCCTTCGTTCCGTCGACACTCGCTTCCGGAGCGACACGAACGGGGACATAGAATCTTTTCGCTCAGGCTCCGGAGCGTCACGAACGGAGACTTAGAATTTTTTCGTTCGAACTCCGGAGCGACACGATCGCTCTGATATTCTACGTTCTCTCTGGTCCACGGGCATCAGAGAGCAAAACAGCCTAATAGCTTTAGAGTGCCTCAACGATCAGGAATAAGGATCTAACGTTCTCGTTTCGAACCGACGACTTTCGGTTCCGGAGCGACACGAACGCTCCATGATTCTCGATTATCTCGACACAGGTAAGAGACAGAGGACAACAAGTGTATGGTTTTAGAGAGCCACGAGCACCAGGAATAAGGATCTACCGTTGTCCCTTCGTTCCTTCGACATTCGGTACCGGAGCGACACGAACGGGGACTTAGAATTTTTTCGCTCGGGCTCCGCAGCGACACGAACGGGGACTTAGAATTTTTCCGCTCGAACTCCGGAGCGACACGATCGCTCCGATATTCTACGTTCTCTCGGTCCACGGGCATCAGACAGCAAAACAGCCTTATAGTTTTAGAGTGCCTCAACGATCAGGAATAAGGATCTGACGTTCTCGTTTCCAACCGACGACTTTCGGTTCCGGAGCGACACGAACGCTCCATGATTCTCAATTATCTCGACACAGGTAAGAGACAGAGGACAGCAAGTGTATGGTTTTAGAGAGCCACGAGCACCAGGAATAAGGATCTACCGTTGTCCCTTCGTTCCGTCGACACTCGCTTCCGGAGCGACACGAACAGGGACATAGAATCTTTTCGCTCGGGCTCCGGAGCGACACGAACGGGGACTTAGTATATTTTCGCTCGGGCTCCGGAGCGACACGAACGGGGACTTCGAATTTTTTCGCTCGAACTCCGGAGCGACACGATCGCTCCGATATTCTACGTTCTCTCGGTCCACGGGCATCAGAGAGCAAAACAGCCTAATAATTTTAGAGTGCCTCAACGATAAGAATTAAGGATCTAACGTTCTCGTTTCGAACCGACGACTTTCGGTTCCGGAGCGACACGAACGGTCCATGATTCTCGATTATCTCGACACAGGTAAGAGGCAGAGGACAACAAGTGTACGGTTTTAGAGAGCCACGAGCACCAGGAATAAGGATCTACCGTTGTCCCTTCGTTCCTTCGACATTCGGTACCGGAGCGGCACGAACGGGGATTTAGAATTTTTTCGCTCGAACTCCGGAGCGACACGATCGCTCCGATATTCTACGTTCTCTCTGGTCCACGGGCATCAGAGAGCAAAACAGCCTAATAGTTTTAGAGTGCCTCAACGATCAGGAATAAGGATCTGACGTTCTCGTTTCGAACCGACGACTTTCGGTTCCGGAGCGACACGAACGCTCCATGATTCTCGATTATCTCGACACAGGTAAGAGACAGAAGACAACAAGTGTATGGTTTTAGAGAGTCACGAGCACCAGGAATAAGAGTCTAACGTTGTCCCTTCGTTCCGTCGACATTCGGTTCCGGAGCGACACGAACGGTGACTTGGAATTTTTTCGCTCGAACTCCGGAGCGACACGATCGCTCCGATATTCTACGTTCTCTCTGGTCCACGGGCATCAGAGAGCAAAACAGCCTAATAGTTTTAGAGTGCCTCAACGATCATGAATAAGGATCTGACGTTCTCGTTTCGGACCGACGACTTTCGGTTCCGGAGCAACACGAACGCTCCATGATTCTCGATTATCTCGACACAGGTAAGAGACAGAAGACAACAAGTGTATGGTTTTAGAGAGTCACGAGCACCAGGAATAAGAGTCTAACGTTGTCCCTTCGTTCCGTCGACATTCGGTTCCGGAGCGACACGAACGGAGACTTAGAATTTTTTCGCTCGAACTCCGGAGCGACACGATCGCTCCGTTATTCTACGTTCTCTCGGTCCACGGGCATCAGAGAGCAAAACAGCCTAATAGTTTTAGAGTGCCTCAACGATCAGGAATAAGGATCTAATGTTCTCGTTTCGAACCGACGACTTTCGGTTCCGGAGCGACACGAACGCTCCATGATTCTCGATTATCTCGACACAGGTAAGAGACAGAGGACAACAAGTGTATGGTTTTAGAGAGCCACGAGCACCAGGAATAAGGGTCTACCGTTGTCTCTTCGTTCCGTCGACATTCGGTTCCGGAGCGACACGATCGGGGACTTAGAATTTTTTCGCTCGGGCTCCGGAGCGACACGAACGGAGACTTAGAATTTTTTCGCTCGAACTCCGGAGCGACACGACCGCTCCGATATTCTACGTTCTCTCTGGTCCACGGGCATCAGAGAGCAAAACAGCCTAATAGTTTTAGAGTGCCTCAACGATCAGGAATAAGGATCTGACGTTCTCGTTTCGAACCGACGACTTTCGGTTCCGGAGCGACACGAACGCTCCATGATTCTCGATTATCTCGACACAGGTAAGAGACAGAGGACAACAAGTGTATGGTTTTAGAGAGCCACGAGCACCAGGGATAAGGATCTACCGTTGTCCCTTCGTTCCGTCGACACTCGCTTCCGGAGCGACACGAACGGGGACATAGAATCTTTTCGCTCGGGCTACGGAGCGTCACGAATGGAGACTTAGAATTTTTTCGCTCGAACTCCGGAGCGACACGATCGCTCCGATATTCTACGTTCTCTCGGTCCACGGGCATCAGAGAGCAAAACAGCCTAATAGTTTTAGAGTGCCTCAACGATCAGGAATAAGGATCTAACGTTCTCGTTTCGAACCGACGACTTTCGGTTCCGGAGCGACACGAACGCTCCATGATTCTCGATTATCTCGACACAGCTAAGAGACAGAGGACAACAAGTGTATGGTTTTAGAGAGCCACGAGCACCAGGAATAAGGATCTACCGTTGTCCCTTCGTTCCGTCGACATTCGGTTCCGGAGCGACACGAACGGGGACTTAGAATTTTTTCGCTCAGGCTCCGGAGCGACACGAACGGGTACTTAGAATTTTCTCGCTCGAACTCCGGAGCGACACGATCGCTCCGATATTCTACGTTCTCTCGGTCCACGGGCATCAGAGAGCAAAACAGCCTAATAGTTTTAGAGTGCCTCAACGATCAGGAATAAGGATCTGACGTTCTCGTTTCGAACCGACGACTTTCGGTTCCGGAGCGACACGAACGCTCCATGATTCTCGATTATCTCGACACAGGTAAGAGACAGAGGACAACAAGTGTATGGTTTTAGAGAGCCACGGGCACCAGGAATAAGGATCTACCGTTGTCCCTTCGTTCCGTCGACACTCGCTTCCGGAGCGACACGAACGGGGACATAGAATTTTTTCGCTCGGGCTCCGGAGCGACACGAACGGGGACTTAGAATTTTTCCGCCCGAACTCCGGAGCGACACGATCGCTCCGATATTCTACGTTCTCTCGGTGCACGGGCATCAGACAGCAAAACAGCCTAATAGTTTTAGACTGCCTGAACGATCAGGAATAAGGATCTAACGTTCTCGTTTCGAGACGACGACTTTCGGTTCCGGAGCGACACGAACGCTCCATGATTCTCGTTTATCTCGACACAGGTAAGAGACAGAGGAAAACAAGTATATGGTTTTAGAGAGCCACGAGCACCAGGAATAAGGATCTACCGTTGTCCCTGCGTTCCGTCGACACTCGCTTCCGGAGCGACACGAACGGGGACATAGAATTTTTTCGCTCGGGCTCCGCAGCGACACGAACGGGGACTTAGAATTTTTCCGCTCGAACTCCGGAGCGACACGATCGCTCCGATATTCTACGTTCTCTCGGTCCACGGGCATCAGACAGCAAAACAGCCTTATAGTTTTAGAGTGCCGCAACGATCAGGAATAAGGATCTGACGTTCTCGTTTCCAACCGACGACTTTCGGTTCCGGAGCGACACGAACGCTCCATGATTCTCAATTATCTCGACACAGGTAAGAGACAGAGGACAGCAAGTGTATGGTTTTAGAGAGCCACGAGCACCAGGAATAAGGATCTACCGTTGTCCCTTCGTTCCGTCGACACTCGCTTCCGGAGCGACACGAACGGGGACATAGAATCTTTTCGCTCGGGCTCCGGAGCGACACGAACGGGGACTTAGTATATTTTCGCTCGGGCTCCGGAGCGACACGAACGGGGACTTCGAATTTTTTCGCTCGAACTCCGGAGCGACACGATCGCTCCGATATTCTACGTTCTCTCGGTCCACGGGCATCAGAGAGCAAAACAGCCTAATAGTTTTAGAGTGCCTCAACGATAAGAATTAAGGATCTAACGTTCTCGTTTCGAACCGACGACTTTCGGTTCCGGAGCGACACGAACGGTCCATGATTCTCGATTATCTCGACACAGGTAAGAGGCAGAAGACAACAAGTGTATGGTTTTAGAGAGCCACGAGCACCCGGAATCAGGATCTACCGTTGTCCCTTCGTTCCGTCGACACTCGGTTCCGGAGCGACACGAACGGGGACTTGGAATTTTTTCGCTCGAACTCCGGAGCGACACGATCGCTCCGATATTCTACGTTCTCTCGGTCCACGGGCATCAGAGAGCAAAACAGCCTTATAGTTTTAGAGTGCCTCAACGATCATGAATAAGGATCTGACGTTCTCGTTTCCAACCGACGACTTTCGGTTCCGGAGCGACACGAACGCTCCATGATTCTCAATTATCTCGACACAGGTAAGAGACAGAGGACAGCAAGTGTATGGTTTTAGAGAGCCACGAGCACCAGGAATAAGGATCTACCGTTGTCCCTTCGTTCCGGCGACATTCGGTTCCGGAGCAACACGATCGGGGACTTAGAATTTTTCCGCTCGGGCTCCGGAGCGACACGAACGGGGACTTAGTATATTTTCGCTCGGGCTCCGGAGCGACACGAACGGGGACTTCGAATTTTTTCGCTCGAACTCCGGAGCGACACGATCGCTCCGATATTCTACGTTCTCTCGGTCCACGGGCATCAGAGAGCAAAACAGCCTAATAGTTTTAGAGTGCCTCAACGATAAGAATTAAGGATCTAACGTTCTCGTTTCGAACCGACGACTTTCGGTTCCGGAGCGACACGAACGGTCCATGATTCTCGATTATCTCGACACAGGTAAGAGGCAGAGGACAACAAGTGTATGGTTTTAGAGAGCCACGAGCACCAGGAATAAGGATCTACCGTTGTCCCTTCGTTCCTTCGACATTCGGTACCGGAGCGACACGAACGGGGATTTAGAATTTTTTCGCTCGAACTCCGGAGCGACACGATCGCTCCGATATTCTACGTTCTCTCTGGTCCACGGGCATCAGAGAGCAAAACAGCCTAATAGTTTTAGAGTGCCTCAACGATCAGGAATAAGGATCTAACGTTCTCGTTTCGAGACGACGACTTTCGGTTCTGGAGCGACACGAACGCTCCATGATTCTCGTTTATCTCGACACAGGTAAGAGACAGAGGAAAACAAGTATATGGTTTTAGAGAGCCACGAGCACCAGGAATAAGGATCTACCGTTGTCCCTTCGTTCCGTCGACACTCGCTTCCGGAGCGACACGAACGGGGACATAGAATCTTTTCGCTCGGTCTACGGAGCGTCACGAACGGAGACTTAGAATTTTTTCGCTCGAACTCCGGAGCGACACGATCGCTCCGATATTCTACGTTCTCTCTGGTCCACGGGCATCAGAGAGCAAAACAGCCTAATAGTTTTAGAGTGCCTCAACGATCAGGAATAAGGATCTGACGTTCTCGTTTCGAACCGACGACTTTCGGTTCCGGAGCGACACGAACGCTCCATGATTCTCGATTATCTCGACACAGGTAAGAGACAGAGGACAACAAGTGTATGGTTTTAGAGAGCCACGAGCACCAGGAATAAGGATCTACCGTTGTCCCTTCGTTCCTTCGACATTCGGTACCGGAGCGACACGAACGGGGATTTAGAATTTTTTCGCTCGGGCTCCGGAGCGACACAAACGGGGACTTAGAATTCTTTCGCTCGAACTCCGGAGCGACACGATCGCTCCGATATTCTACGTTCTCTCTGGTCCACGGACATCAGAGAGCAAAACAGCCTAATAGTTTTAGAGTGCCTCAACGATCAGGAATAAGGATCTGACGTTCTCGTTTCGAACCGACGACTTTCGGTTCCGGAGCGACACGAACGCTCCATGATTCTCGATTATCTCGACACAGGTAAGAGACAGAGGACAACAAGTGTATGGTTTTAGAGAGCCACGGGCACCAGGAATAAGGATCTACCGTTGTCCCTTCGTTCCGTCGACACTCGCTTCCGGAGCGACACGAACGGGGACATAGAATCTTTTCGCTCAGGCTCCGGAGCGTCACGAACGGAGACTTAGAATTTTTTCGCTCGAACTCCGTAGCGACACGATCGCTCCGATATTCTACGTTCTCTCTGGTCCACGGGCATCAGAGAGCAAAACAGCCTAATAGTTTTAGAGTGCCTCAACGATCAGGAATAAGGATCTAACGTTCTCGTTTCGAACCGACGACTTTCGGTTCCGGAGCGACACGAACGCTCCATGATTCTCGATTATCTCGACACAGGTAAGAGACAGAGGACAACAAGTGTATGGTTTTAGAGAGCCACGAGCACCAGGAATAAAGATCTACCGTTGTCCCTTCGTTCCTTCGACATTCGGTACCGGAGCGACACGAACGGGGACTTAGAATTTTTTCGCTCGGGCTCCGCAGCGACACGAACGGGGACTTAGAATTTTTCCGCTCGAACTCCGGAGCGACACGATCGCTCCGATATTCTACGTTCTCTCGGTCCACGGGCATCAGACAGCAAAACAGCCTTATAGTTTTAGAGTGCCGCAACGATCAGGAATAAGGATCTGACGTTCTCGTTTCCAACCGACGACTTTCGGTTCCGGAGCGACACGAACGCTCCATGATTCTCAATTATCTCGACACAGGTAAGAGACAGAGGACAGCAAGTGTATGGTTTTAGAGAGCCACGAGCACCAGGAATAAGGATCTACCGTTGTCCCTTCGTTCCGTCGACACTCGCTTCCGGAGCGACACGAACGGGGACATAGAATCTTTTCGCTCGGGCTCCGGAGCGACACGAACGGGGACTTAGTATATTTTCGCTCGGGCTCCGGAGCGACACGAACGGGGACTTCGAATTTTTTCGCTCGAACTCCGGAGCGACACGATCGCTCCGATATTCTACGTTCTCTCGGTCCACGGGCATCAGAGAGCAAAACAGCCTAATAGTTTTAGAGTGCCTCAACGATAAGAATTAAGGATCTAACGTTCTCGTTTCGAACCGACGACTTTCGGTTCCGGAGCGACACGAACGGTCCATGATTCTCGATTATCTCGACACAGGTATGAGACAGAGGACAACAAGTGTATGGTTTTAGAGAGCCACGAGCACCCGGAATCAGGATCTACCGTTGTCCATTCGTTCCGTCGACACTCGGTTCCGGAGCGACACGAACGGGGACTTGGAATTTTTTCGCTCGAACTCCGGAGCGACACGATCGCTCCGATATTCTACGTTCTCTCGGTCCACGGGCATCAGAGAGCAAAACAGCCTAATAGTTTTAGAGTGCCTCAACGATAAGAATTAAGGATCTAACGTTCTCGTTTCGAACCGACGACTTTCGGTTCCGGAGCGACACGAACGGTCCATGATTCTCGATTATCTCGACACAGGTAAGAGGCAGAGGACAACAAGTGTATGGTTTTAGAGAGCCACGAGCACCAGGAATAAGGATCTACCGTTGTCCCTTCGTTCCTTCGACATTCGGTACCGGAGCGACACGAACGGGGATTTAGAATTTTTTCGCTCGAACTCCGGAGCGACACGATCGCTCCGATATTCTACGTTCTCTCTGGTCCACGGGCATCAGAGAGCAAAACAGCCTAATAGTTTTAGAGTGCCTCAACGATCAGGAATAAGGATCTAACGTTCTCGTTTCGAGACGACGACTTTCGGTTCTGGAGCGACACGAACGCTCCATGATTCTCGTTTATCTCGACACAGGTAAGAGACAGAGGAAAACAAGTATATGGTTTTAGAGAGCCACGAGCACCAGGAATAAGGATCTACCGTTGTCCCTTCGTTCCGTCGACACTCGCTTCCGGAGCGACACGAACGGGGACATACAATCTTTTCGCTCGGGCTACGGAGCGTCACGAACGGAGACTTAGAATTTTTTCGCTCGAACTCCGGAGCGACACGATCGCTCCGATATTCTACGTTCTCTCGGTGCACGGGCATCAGACAGCAAAACAGCCTAATAGTTTTAGACTGCCTGAACGATCAGGAATAAGGATCTAACGTTCTTGTTTCGAGACGACGACTTTCGGTTCCGGAGCGACACGAACGCTCCATGATTCTCGTTTATCTCGACACAGGTAAGAGACAGAGGAAAACAAGTATATGGTTTTAGAGAGCCACGAGCACCAGGAATAAGGATCTACCGTTGTCCCTTCGTTCCGTCGACACTCGCTTCCGGAGCGACACGAACGGGGACATAGAATCTTTTCGCTCGGGCTCCGCAGCGACACGAACGGGGACTTAGAATTTTTCCGCTCGAACTCCGGAGCGACACGATCGCTCCGATATTCTACGTTCTCTCGGTCCACGGGCATCAGACAGCAAAACAGCCTTATAGTTTTAGAGTGCCTCAACGATCAGGAATAAGGATCTGACGTTCTCGTTTCCAACCGACGACTTTCGGTTCCGGAGCGACACGAACGCTCCATGATTCTCAATTATCTCGACACAGGTAAGAGACAGAGGACAGCAAGTGTATGGTTTTAGAGAGCCACGAGCACCAGGAATAAGGATCTACCGTTGTCCCTTCGTTCCGTCGACACTCGCTTCCGGAGCGACACGAACGGGGACATAGAATCTTTTCGCTCGGGCTCCGGAGCGACACGAACGGGGACTTAGTATATTTTCGCTCGGGCTCCGGAGCGACACGAACGGGGACTTCGAATTTTTTCGCTCGAACTCCGGAGCGACACGATCGCTCCGATATTCTACGTTCTCTCGGTCCACGGGCATCAGAGAGCAAAACAGCCTAATAGTTTTAGAGTGCCTCAACGATAAGAATTAAGGATCTAACGTTCTCGTTTCGAACCGACGACTTTCGGTTCCGGAGCGACACGAACGGTCCATGATTCTCGATTATCTCGACACAGGTAAGAGGCAGAGGACAACAAGTGTATGGTTTTAGAGAGCCACGAGCACCAGGAATAAGGATCTACCGTTGTCCCTTCGTTCCTTCGACATTCGGTACCGGAGCGGCACGAACGGGGATTTAGAATTTTTTCGCTCGAACTCCGGAGCGACACGATCGCTCCGATATTCTACGTTCTCTCTGGTCCACGGGCATCAGAGAGCAAAACAGCCTAATAGTTTTAGAGTGCCTCAACGATCAGGAATAAGGATCTGACGTTCTCGTTTCGAACCGACGACTTTCGGTTCCGGAGCGACACGAACGGTCCATGATTCTCGATTATCTCGACACAGGTAAGAGACAGAAGACAACAAGTGTATGGTTTTAGAGAGTCACGAGCACCAGGAATAAGAGTCTAACGTTGTCCCTTCGTTCCGTCTACATTCGGTTCCGGAGCGACACGAACGATGACTTGGAATTTTTTCGCTCGAACTCCGGAGCGACACGATCGCTCCGATATTCTACGTTCTCTCTGGTCCACGGGCATCAGAGAGCAAAACAGCCTAATAGTTTTAGAGTGCCTCAACGATCAGGAATAAGGACCTATCGTCCTCGTTTCGAACCGACGACTTTCGGTTCCGGAGCGACACGAACGCTCCATGATTCTTGATTATCTCGACACAGGTACGAGACAGCGGACAACAAGTGTATGGTTTTAGGGAGCCACGAGCACCAGGAATAAGGATCTACCGTTGTCCCTTCGTTCCGTCGACGTCCGGTTCCGGAGCGACACGAACGGGGACTTAGAATTTTTTCGCTCGGGCTCCGAAGCGACACGAACGGGGACTTAGAATTTTATCGCTCGAACTCCGGAGCGACACGATCGCTCCTATATTCTACGTTCTCTCGGTCCACGGGCATCAGAGAGCAAAACAGCCTAATAGATTTAGAGTGCCTCAACGATCAGGAATAAGGATCTGACGTTCTCGTTTCGAACCGACGACTTTCGGTTCCGGAGCGACACGGACGCGCCATGATTCTCGATTATCTCGACACAGGTAAGAGACAGAGGAAAACAAGTATATGGTTTTAGAGAGCCACGAGCACCAGGAATAAGGATCTACCGTTGTCCCTTCGTTCCGTCGACACTCGCTTCCGGAGCGACACGAACGGGGACATAGAATCTTTTCGCTCGGGCTACGGAGCGTCACGAACGGAGACTTAGAATTTTTTCGCTCGAACTCCGGAGCGACACGATCGCTCCGATATTCTACGTTCTCTCTGGTCCACGGGCATCAGAGAGCAAAACAGCCTAATAGTTTTAGAGTGCCTCAACGATCAGGAATAAGGATCTGACGTTCTCGTTTCGAACCGACGACTTTCGGTTCCGGAGCGACACGAACGCTCCATGATTCTCGATTATCTCGACACAGGTAAGAGACAGAGGACAACAAGTGTATGGTTTTAGAGAGCCACGAGCACCAGGAATAAGGATCTACCGTTGTCCCTTCGTTCCTTCGACATTCGGTACCGGAGCGACACGAACGGGGATTTAGAATTTTTTCGCTCGGGCTCCGGAGCGACACAAACGGGGACTTAGAATTCTTTCGCTCGAACTCCGGAGCGACACGATCGCTCCGATATTCTACGTTCTCTCGGTGCACGGGCATCAGACAGCAAAACAGCCTAATAGTTTTAGACTGCCTGAACGATCAGGAATAAGGATCTAACGTTCTCGTTTCGAGACGACGACTTTCGGTTCCGGAGCGACACGAACGCTCCATGATTCTCGTTTATCTCGACACAGGTAAGAGACAGAGGAAAACAAGTATATGGTTTTAGAGAGCCACGAGCACCAGGAATAAGGATCTACCGTTGTCCCTTCGTTCCGTCGACACTCGCTTCCGGAGCGACACGAACGGGGACATAGAATCTTTTCGCTCGGGCTCCGCAGCGACACGAACGGGGACTTAGAATTTTTCCGCTCGAACTCCGGAGCGACACGATCGCTCCGATATTCTACGTTCTCTCGGTCCACGGGCATCAGACAGCAAAACAGCCTTATAGTTTTAGAGTGCCTCAACGATCAGGAATAAGGATCTGACGTTCTCGTTTCCAACCGACGACTTTCGGTTCCGGAGCGACACGAACGCTCCATGATTCTCAATTATCTCGACACAGGTAAGAGACAGAGGACAGCAAGTGTATGGTTTTAGAGAGCCACGAGCACCAGGAATAAGGATCTACCGTTGTCCCTTCGTTCCGTCGACACTCGCTTCCGGAGCGACACGAACGGGGACATAGAATCTTTTCGCTCGGGCTACGGAGCGTCACGAACGGAGACTTAGAATTTTTTCGCTCGAACTCCGGAGCGACACGATCGCTCCGATATTCTACGTTCTCTCTGGTCCACGGGCATCAGAGAGCAAAACAGCCTAATAGTTTTAGAGTGCCTCAACGATCAGGAATAAGGATCTGACGTTCTCGTTTCGAACCGACGACTTTCGGTTCCGGAGCGACACGAACGCTCCATGATTCTCGATTATCTCGACACAGGTAAGAGACAGAGGACAACAAGTGTATGGTTTTAGAGAGCCACGAGCACCAGGAATAAGGATCTACCGTTGTCCCTTCGTTCCTTCGACATTCGGTACCGGAGCGACACGAACGGGGATTTAGAATTTTTTCGCTCGGGCTCCGGAGCGACACAAACGGGGACTTAGAATTCTTTCGCTCGAACTCCGGAGCGACACGATCGCTCCGATATTCTACGTTCTCTCTGGTCCACGGACATCAGAGAGCAAAACAGCCTAATAGTTTTAGAGTGCCTCAACGATCAGGAATAAGGATCTGACGTTCTCGTTTCGAACCGACGACTTTCGGTTCCGGAGCGACACGAACGCTCCATGATTCTCGATTATCTCGACACAGGTAAGAGACAGAGGACAACAAGTGTATGGTTTTAGAGAGCCACGGGCACCAGGAATAAGGATCTACCGTTGTCCCTTCGTTCCGTCGACACTCGCTTCCGGAGCGACACGAACGAGGACATAGAATTTTTTCGCTCGGGCTCCGGAGCGACACGAACGGGGACTTAGAATTTTTCCGCCCGAACTCCGGAGCGACACGATCGCTCCGATATTCTACGTTCTCTCGGTGCACGGGCATCAGACAGCAAAACAGCCTAATAGTTTTAGACTGCCTGAACGATCAGGAATAAGGATCTAACGTTCTCGTTTCGAGACGACGACTTTCGGTTCCGGAGCGACACGAACGCTCCATGATTCTCGTTTATCTCGACACAGGTAAGAGACAGAGGAAAACAAGTATATGGTTTTAGAGAGCCACGAGCACCAGGAATAAGGATCTACCGTTGTCCCTTCGTTCCGTCGACACTCGCTTCCGGAGCGACACGAACGGGGACATAGAATCTTTTCGCTCAGGCTCCGGAGCGTCACGAACGGAGACTTAGAATTTTTTCGCTCGAACTCCGGAGCGACACGATCGCTCCGATATTCTACGTTCTCTCTGGTCCACGGGCATCAGAGAGCAAAACAGCCTAATAGTTTTAGAGTGCCTCAACGATCAGGAATAAGGATCTAACGTTCTCGTTTCGAACCGACGACTTTCGGTTCCGGAGCGACACGAACGCTCCATGATTCTCGATTATCTCGACACAGGTAAGAGGCAGAGGACAACAAGTGTACGGTTTTAGAGAGCCACGAGCACCAGGAATAAGGATCTACCGTTGTCCCTTCGTTCCTTCGACATTCGGTACCGGAGCGGCACGAACGGGGATTTAGAATTTCTTCGCTCGAACTCCGGAGCGACACGATCGCTCCGATATTCTACGTTCTCTCTGGTCCACGGGCATCAGAGAGCAAAACAGCCTAATAGTTTTAGAGTGCCTCAACGATCAGGAATAAGGATCTGACGTTCTCGTTTCGAACCGACGACTTTCGGTTCCGGAGCGACACGAACGCTCCATGATTCTCGATTATCTCGACACAGGTAAGAGACAGAAGACAACAAGTGTATGGTTTTAGAGAGTCACGAGCACCAGGAATAAGAGTCTAACGTTGTCCCTTCGTTCCGTCGACATTCGGTTCCGGAGCGACACGAACGGTGACTTGGAATTTTTTCGCTCGAACTCCGGAGCGACACGATCGCTCCGATATTCTACGTTCTCTCTGGTCCACGGGCATCAGAGAGCAAAACAGCCTAATAGTTTTAGAGTGCCTCAACGATCAGGAATAAGGACCTATCGTCCTCGTTTCGAACCGACGACTTTCGGTTCCGGAGCGACACGAACGCTCCATGATTCTTGATTATCTCGACACAGGTAAGAGACAGCGGACAACAAGTGTATGGTTTTAGGGAGCCACGAGCACCAGGAATAAGGATCTACCGTTGTCCCGTCGTTCCGTCGACGTCCGGTTCCGGAGCGACACGAACGGGGACTTAGAATTTTTTCGCTCGGGCTCCGAAGCGACACGAACGGGGACTTAGAATTTTATCGCTCGAACTCCGGAGCGACACGATCGCTCCTATATTCTACGTTCTCTCGGTCCACGGGCATCAGAGAGCAAAACAGCCTAATAGATTTAGAGTGCCTCAACGATCAGGAATAAGGATCTGACGTTCTCGTTTCGAACCGACGACTTTCGGTTCCGGAGCGACACGGACGCGCCATGATTCTCGATTATCTCGACACAGGTATGAGACAGAGGACAACAAGTGTATGGTTTTAGAGAGCCACGAGCACCCGGAATCAGGATCTACCGTTGTCCCTTCGTTCCGTCGACACTCGGTTCCGGAGCGACACGAACGGGGACTTGGAATTTTTTCGCTCGAACTCCGGAGCGACACGATCGCTCCGATATTCTACGTTCTCTCGGTCCACGGGCATCAGAGAGCAAAACAGCCTTATAGTTTTAGAGTGCCTCAACGATCATGAATAAGGATCTGACGTTCTCGTTTCCAACCGACGACTTTCGGTTCCGGAGCGACACGAACGCTCCATGATTCTCAATTATCTCGACACAGGTAAGAGACAGAGGACAGCAAGTGTATGGTTTTAGAGAGCCACGAGCACCAGGAATAAGGATCTACCGTTGTCCCTTCGTTCCGGCGACATTCGGTTCCGGAGCAACACGATCGGGGACTTAGAATTTTTCCGCTCGGGCTCCGGAGCGACACGAACGGGGACTTAGTATATTTTCGCTCGGGCTCCGGAGCGACACGAACGGGGACTTCGAATTTTTTCGCTCGAACTCCGGAGCGACACGATCGCTCCGATATTCTACGTTCTCTCGGTCCACGGGCATCAGAGAGCAAAACAGCCTAATAGTTTTAGAGTGCCTCAACGATAAGAATTAAGGATCTAACGTTCTCGTTTCGAACCGACGACTTTCGGTTCCGGAGCGACACGAACGGTCCATGATTCTCGATTATCTCGACACAGGTAAGAGGCAGAGGACAACAAGTGTATGGTTTTAGAGAGCCACGAGCACCAGGAATAAGGATCTACCGTTGTCCCTTCGTTCCTTCGACATTCGGTACCGGAGCGACACGAACGGGGATTTAGAATTTTTTCGCTCGAACTCCGGAGCGACACGATCGCTCCGATATTCTACGTTCTCTCTGGTCCACGGGCATCAGAGAGCAAAACAGCCTAATAGTTTTAGAGTGCCTCAACGATCAGGAATAAGGATCTAATGTTCTCGTTTCGAACCGACGACTTTCGGTTCCGGAGCGACACGAACGCTCCATGATTCTCGATTATCTCGACACAGGTAAGAGACAGAGGACAACAAGTGTATGGTTTTAGAGAGCCACGAGCACCAGGAATAAGGGTCTACCGTTGTCTCTTCGTTCCGTCGACATTCGGTTCCGGAGCGACACGATCGGGGACTTAGAATTTTTTCGCTCGGGCTCCGGAGCGACACGAACGGGGACTTAGAATTTTCTCGCTCGAACTCCGGAGCGACACGATCGCTCCGATATTCTACGTTCTCTCGGTCCACGGGCATCAGAGAGCAAAACAGCCTTATAGTTTTAGAGTGCCTCAACGATCATGAATAAGGATCTGACGTTCTCGTTTCCAACCGACGACTTTCGGTTCCGGAGCGACACGAACGCTCCATGATTCTCAATTATCTCGACACAGGTAAGAGACAGAGGACAGCAAGTGTATGGTTTTAGAGAGCCACGAGCACCAGGAATAAGGATCTACCGTTGTCCCTTCGTTCCGGCGACATTCGGTTCCGGAGCAACACGATCGGGGACTTAGAATTTTTCCGCTCGGGCTCCGGAGCGACACGAACGGGGACTTAGTATATTTTCGCTCGGGCTCCGGAGCGACACGAACGGGGACTTCAAATTTTTTCGCTCGAACTCCGGAGCGACACGATCGCTCCGATATTCTACGTTCTCTCGGTCCACGGGCATCAGAGAGCAAAACAGCCTAATAGTTTTAGAGTGCCTCAACGATAAGAATTAAGGATCTAACGTTCTCGTTTCGAACCGACGACTTTCGGTTCCGGAGCGACACGAACGGTCCATGATTCTCGATTATCTCGACACAGGTAAGAGGCAGAGGACAACAAGTGTATGGTTTTAGAGAGCCACGAGCACCAGGAATAAGGATCTACCGTTGTCCCTTCGTTCCTTCGACATTCGGTACCGGAGCGACACGAACGGGGATTTAGAATTTTTTCGCTCGAACTCCGGAGCGACACGATCGCTCCGATATTCTACGTTCTCTCTGGTCCACGGGCATCAGAGAGCAAAACAGCCTAATAGTTTTAGAGTGCCTCAACGATCAGGAATAAGGATCTAATGTTCTCGTTTCGAACCGACGACTTTCGGTTCCGGAGCGACACGAACGCTCCATGATTCTCGATTATCTCGACACAGGTAAGAGACAGAGGACAACAAGTGTATGGTTTTAGAGAGCCACGAGCACCAGGAATAAGGGTCTACCGTTGTCTCTTCGTTCCGTCGACATTCGGTTCCGGAGCGACACGATCGGGGACTTAGAATTTTTTCGCTCGGGCTCCGGAGCGACACGAACGGGGACTTAGAATTTTCTCGCTCGAACTCCGGAGCGACACGATCGCTCCGATATTCTACGTTCTCTCGGTCCACGGGCATCAGAGAGCAAAACAGCCTAATAGTTTTAGAGTGCCTCAACGATCAGGAATAAGGATCTAACGTTCTCGTTTCGAGACGACGACTTTCGGTTCTGGAGCGACACGAACGCTCCATGATTCTCGTTTATCTCGACACAGGTAAGAGACAGAGGAAAACAAGTATATGGTTTTAGAGAGCCACGAGCACCAGGAATAAGGATCTACCGTTGTCCCTTCGTTCCGTCGACACTCGCTTCCGGAGCGACACGAACGGGGACATAGAATCTTTTCGCTCGGGCTACGGAGCGTCACGAACGGAGACTTAGAATTTTTTCGCTCGAACTCCGGAGCGACACGATCGCTCCGATATTCTACGTTCTCTCTGGTCCACGGGCATCAGAGAGCAAAACAGCCTAATAGTTTTAGAGTGCCTCAACGATCAGGAATAAGGATCTGACGTTCTCGTTTCGAACCGACGACTTTCGGTTCCGGAGCGACACGAACGCTCCATGATTCTCGTTTATCTCGACACAGGTAAGAGACAGAGGAAAACAAGTATATGGTTTTAGAGAGCCACGAGCACCAGGAATAAGGATCTACCGTTGTCCCTTCGTTCCGTCGACACTCGCTTCCGGAGCGACACGAACGGGGACATAGAATCTTTTCGCTCGGGCTACGGAGCGTCACGAACGGAGACTTTGAATTTTTTCGCTCGAACTCCGGAGCGACACGATCGCTCCGATATTCTACGTTCTCTCTGGTCCACGGGCATCAGAGAGCAAAACAGCCTAATAGTTTTAGAGTGCCTCAACGATCAGGAATAAGGATCTGACGTTCTCGTTTCGAACCGACGACTTTCGGTTCCGGAGCGACACGAACGCTCCATGATTCTCGATTATCTCGACACAGGTAAGAGACAGAGGACAACAAGTGTATGGTTTTAGAGAGCCACGAGCACCAGGAATAAGGATCTACCGTTGTCCCTTCGTTCCTTCGACATTCGGTACCGGAGCGACACGAACGGGGATTTAGAATTTTTTCGCTCGGGCTCCGGAGCGACACAAACGGGGACTTAGAATTCTTTCGCTCGAACTCCGGAGCGACACGATCGCTCCGATATTCTACGTTCTCTCTGGTCCACGGACATCAGAGAGCAAAACAGCCTAATAGTTTTAGAGTGCCTCAACGATCAGGAATAAGGATCTGACGTTCTCGTTTCGAACCGACGACTTTCGGTTCCGGAGCGACACGAACGCTCCATGATTCTCGATTATCTCGACACAGGTAAGAGACAGAGGACAACAAGTGTATGGTTTTAGGGAGCCACGAGCACCAGGAATAAGGATCTACCGTTGTCCCGTCGTTCCGTCGACGTCCGGTTCCGGAGCGACACGAACGGGGACTTAGAATTTTTTCGCTCGGGCTCCGAAGCGACACGAACGGGGACTTAGAATTTTATCGCTCGAACTCCGGAGCGACACGATCGCTCCTATATTCTACGTTCTCTCGGTCCACGGGCATCAGAGAGCAAAACAGCCTAATAGATTTAGAGTGCCTCAACGATCAGGAATAAGGATCTGACGTTCTCGTTTCGAACCGACGACTTTCGGTTCCGGAGCGACACGGACGCGCCATGATTCTCGATTATCTCGACACAGGTATGAGACAGAGGACAACAAGTGTATGGTTTTAGAGAGCCACGAGCACCCGGAATCAGGATCTACCGTTGTCCCTTCGTTCCGTCGACACTCGGTTCCGGAGCGACACGAACGGGGACTTGGAATTTTTTCGCTCGAACTCCGGAGCGACACGATCGCTCCGATATTCTACGTTCTCTCGGTCCACGGGCATCAGAGAGCAAAACAGCCTTATAGTTTTAGAGTGCCTCAACGATCATGAATAAGGATCTGACGTTCTCGTTTCCAACCGACGACTTTCGGTTCCGGAGCGACACGAACGCTCCATGATTCTCAATTATCTCGACACAGGTAAGAGACAGAGGACAGCAAGTGTATGGTTTTAGAGAGCCACGAGCACCAGGAATAAGGATCTACCGTTGTCCCTTCGTTCCGGCGACATTCGGTTCCGGAGCAACACGATCGGGGACTTAGAATTTTTCCGCTCGGGCTCCGGAGCGACACGAACGGGGACTTAGTATATTTTCGCTCGGGCTCCGGAGCGACACGAACGGGGACTTCGAATTTTTTCGCTCGAACTCCGGAGCGACACGATCGCTCCGATATTCTACGTTCTCTCGGTCCACGGGCATCAGAGAGCAAAACAGCCTAATAGTTTTAGAGTGCCTCAACGATAAGAATTAAGGATCTAACGTTCTCGTTTCGAACCGACGACTTTCGGTTCCGGAGCGACACGAACGGTCCATGATTCTCGATTATCTCGACACAGGTAAGAGGCAGAGGACAACAAGTGTATGGTTTTAGAGAGCCACGAGCACCAGGAATAAGGATCTACCGTTGTCCCTTCGTTCCTTCGACATTCGGTACCGGAGCGACACGAACGGGGATTTAGAATTTTTTCGCTCGAACTCCGGAGCGACACGATCGCTCCGATATTCTACGTTCTCTCTGGTCCACGGGCATCAGAGAGCAAAACAGCCTAATAGTTTTAGAGTGCCTCAACGATCAGGAATAAGGATCTGACGTTCTCGTTTCGAACCGACGACTTTCGGTTCCGGAGCAACACGAACGCTCCATGATTCTCGATTATCTCGACACAGGTAAGAGACAGAAGACAACAAGTGTATGGTTTTAGAGAGCCACGAGCACCAGGAATAAGGGTCTACCGTTGTCTCTTCGTTCCGTCGACATTCGGTTCCGGAGCGACACGATCGGGGACTTAGAATTTTTTCGCTCGGGCTCCGGAGCGACACGAACGGGGACTTAGAATTTTCTCGCTCGAACTCCGGAGCGACACGATCGCTCCGATATTCTACGTTCTCTCGGTCCACGGGCATCAGAGAGCAAAACAGCCTAATAGTTTTAGAGTGCCTCAACGATCAGGAATAAGGATCTAACGTTCTCGTTTCGAGACGACGACTTTCGGTTCTGGAGCGACACGAACGCTCCATGATTCTCGTTTATCTCGACACAGGTAAGAGACAGAGGAAAACAAGTATATGGTTTTAGAGAGCCACGAGCACCAGGAATAAGGATCTACCGTTGTCCCTTCGTTCCGTCGACACTCGCTTCCGGAGCGACACGAACGGGGACATAGAATCTTTTCGCTCGGGCTACGGAGCGTCACGAACGGAGACTTAGAATTTTTTCGCTCGAACTCCGGAGCGACACGATCGCTCCGATATTCTACGTTCTCTCTGGTCCACGGGCATCAGAGAGCAAAACAGCCTAATAGTTTTAGAGTGCCTCAACGATCAGGAATAAGGATCTGACGTTCTCGTTTCGAACCGACGACTTTCGGTTCCGGAGCGACACGAACGCTCCATGATTCTCGTTTATCTCGACACAGGTAAGAGACAGAGGAAAACAAGTATATGGTTTTAGAGAGCCACGAGCACCAGGAATAAGGATCTACCGTTGTCCCTTCGTTCCGTCGACACTCGCTTCCGGAGCGACACGAACGGGGACATAGAATCTTTTCGCTCGGGCTACGGAGCGTCACGAACGGAGACTTAGAATTTTTTCGCTCGAACTCCGGAGCGACACGATCGCTCCGATATTCTACGTTCTCTCTGGTCCACTGGCATCAGAGAGCAAAACAGCCTAATAGTTTTAGAGTGCCTCAACGATCAGGAATAAGGATCTGACGTTCTCGTTTCGAACCGACGACTTTCGGTTCCGGAGCGACACGAACGCTCCATGATTCTCGATTATCTCGACACAGGTAAGAGACAGAGGACAACAAGTGTATGGTTTTAGAGAGCCACGAGCACCAGGAATAAGGATCTACCGTTGTCCCTTCGTTCCTTCGACATTCGGTACCGGAGCGACACGAACGGGGATTTAGAATTTTTTCGCTCGGGCTCCGGAGCGACACAAACGGGGACTTAGAATTCTTTCGCTCGAACTCCGGAGCGACACGATCGCTCCGATATTCTACGTTCTCTCTGGTCCACGGACATCAGAGAGCAAAACAGCCTAATAGTTTTAGAGTGCCTCAACGATCAGGAATAAGGATCTGACGTTCTCGTTTCGAACCGACGACTTTCGGTTCCGGAGCGACACGAACGCTCCATGATTCTCGATTATCTCGACACAGGTAAGAGACAGAGGACAACAAGTGTATGGTTTTAGGGAGCCACGAGCACCAGGAATAAGGATCTACCGTTGTCCCGTCGTTCCGTCGACGTCCGGTTCCGGAGCGACACGAACGGGGACTTAGAATTTTTTCGCTCGGGCTCCGAAGCGACACGAACGGGGACTTAGAATTTTATCGCTCGAACTCCGGAGCGACACGATCGCTCCTATATTCTACGTTCTCTCGGTCCACGGGCATCAGAGAGCAAAACAGCCTAATAGATTTAGAGTGCCTCAACGATCAGGAATAAGGATCTGACGTTCTCGTTTCGAACCGACGACTTTCGGTTCCGGAGCGACACGGACGCGCCATGATTCTCGATTATCTCGACACAGGTATGAGACAGAGGACAACAAGTGTATGGTTTTAGAGAGCCACGAGCACCCGGAATCAGGATCTACCGTTGTCCCTTCGTTCCGTCGACACTCGGTTCCGGAGCGACACGAACGGGGACTTGGAATTTTTTCGCTCGAACTCCGGAGCGACACGATCGCTCCGATATTCTACGTTCTCTCGGTCCACGGGCATCAGAGAGCAAAACAGCCTTATAGTTTTAGAGTGCCTCAACGATCATGAATAAGGATCTGACGTTCTCGTTTCCAACCGACGACTTTCGGTTCCGGAGCGACACGAACGCTCCATGATTCTCAATTATCTCGACACAGGTAAGAGACAGAGGACAGCAAGTGTATGGTTTTAGAGAGCCACGAGCACCAGGAATAAGGATCTACCGTTGTCCCTTCGTTCCGGCGACATTCGGTTCCGGAGCAACACGATCGGGGACTTAGAATTTTTCCGCTCGGGCTCCGGAGCGACACGAACGGGGACTTAGTATATTTTCGCTCGGGCTCCGGAGCGACACGAACGGGGACTTCGAATTTTTTCGCTCGAACTCCGGAGCGACACGATCGCTCCGATATTCTACGTTCTCTCGGTCCACGGGCATCAGAGAGCAAAACAGCCTAATAGTTTTAGAGTGCCTCAACGATAAGAATTAAGGATCTAACGTTCTCGTTTCGAACCGACGACTTTCGGTTCCGGAGCGACACGAACGGTCCATGATTCTCGATTATCTCGACACAGGTAAGAGGCAGAGGACAACAAGTGTATGGTTTTAGAGAGCCACGAGCACCAGGAATAAGGATCTACCGTTGTCCCTTCGTTCCTTCGACATTCGGTACCGGAGCGACACGAACGGGGATTTAGAATTTTTTCGCTCGAACTCCGGAGCGACACGATCGCTCCGATATTCTACGTTCTCTCTGGTCCACGGGCATCAGAGAGCAAAACAGCCTAATAGTTTTAGAGTGCCTCAACGATCAGGAATAAGGATCTGACGTTCTCGTTTCGAACCGACGACTTTCGGTTCCGGAGCAACACGAACGCTCCATGATTCTCGATTATCTCGACACAGGTAAGAGACAGAAGACAACAAGTGTATGGTTTTAGAGAGTCACGAGCACCAGGAATAAGAGTCTAACGTTGTCCCTTCGTTCCGTCGACATTCGGTTCCGGAGCGACACGAACGGAGACTTAGAATTTTTTCGCTCGAACTCCGGAGCGACACGATCGCTCCGTTATTCTACGTTCTCTCGGTCCACGGGCATCAGAGAGCAAAACAGCCTAATAGTTTTAGAGTGCCTCAACGATCAGGAATAAGGATCTAATGTTCTCGTTTCGAACCGACGACTTTCGGTTCCGGAGCGACACGAACGCTCCATGATTCTCGATTATCTCGACACAGGTAAGAGACAGAGGACAACAAGTGTATGGTTTTAGAGGGCCACGAGCACCAGGAATAAGGGTCTACCGTTGTCTCTTCGTTCCGTCGACATTCGGTTCCGGAGCGACACGATCGGGGACTTAGAATTTTTTCGCTCGGGCTCCGGAGCGACACGAACGGGGACTTAGAATTTTCTCGCTCGAACTCCGGAGCGACACGATCGCTCCGATATTCTACGTTCTCTCGGTCCACGGGCATCAGAGAGCAAAACAGCCTTATAGTTTTAGAGTGCCTCAACGATCATGAATAAGGATCTGACGTTCTCGTTTCCAACCGACGACTTTCGGTTCCGGAGCGACACGAACGCTCCATGATTCTCAATTATCTCGACACAGGTAAGAGACAGAGGACAGCAAGTGTATGGTTTTAGAGAGCCACGAGCACCAGGAATAAGGATCTACCGTTGTCCCTTCGTTCCGGCGACATTCGGTTCCGGAGCAACACGATCGGGGACTTAGAATTTTTCCGCTCGGGCTCCGGAGCGACACGAACGGGGACTTAGTATATTTTCGCTCGGGCTCCGGAGCGACACGAACGGGGACTTCGAATTTTTTCGCTCGAACTCCGGAGCGACACGATCGCTCCGATATTCTACGTTCTCTCGGTCCACGGGCATCAGAGAGCAAAACAGCCTAATAGTTTTAGAGTGCCTCAACGATAAGAATTCAGGATCTAACGTTCTCGTTTCGAACCGACGACTTTCGGTTCCGGAGCGACACGAACGGTCCATGATTCTCGATTATCTCGACACAGGTAAGAGGCAGAGGACAACAAGTGTATGGTTTTAGAGAGCCACGAGCACCAGGAATAAGGATCTACCGTTGTCCCTTCGTTCCTTCGACATTCGGTACCGGAGCGACACGAACGGGGATTTAGAATTTTTTCGCTCGAACTCCGGAGCGACACGATCGCTCCGATATTCTACGTTCTCTCTGGTCCACGGGCATCAGAGAGCAAAACAGCCTAATAGTTTTAGAGTGCCTCAACGATCAGGAATAAGGATCTAATGTTCTCGTTTCGAACCGACGACTTTCGGTTCCGGAGCGACACGAACGCTCCATGATTCTCGATTATCTCGACACAGGTAAGAGACAGAGGACAACAAGTGTATGGTTTTAGAGAGCCACGAGCACCAGGAATAAGGGTCTACCGTTGTCTCTTCGTTCCGTCGACATTCGGTTCCGGAGCGACACGATCGGGGACTTAGAATTTTTTCGCTCGGGCTCCGGAGCGACACGAACGGGGACTTAGGATTTTCTCGCTCGAACTCCGGAGCGACACGATCGCTCCGATATTCTACGTTCTCTCGGTCCACGGGCATCAGAGAGCAAAACAGCCTAATAGTTTTAGAGTGCCTCAACGATCAGGAATAAGGATCTAACGTTCTCGTTTCGAGACGACGACTTTCGGTTCTGGAGCGACACGAACGCTCCATGATTCTCGTTTATCTCGACACAGGTAAGAGACAGAGGAAAACAAGTATATGGTTTTAGAGAGCCACGAGCACCAGGAATAAGGATCTACCGCTGTCCCTTCGTTCCGTCGACACTCGCTTCCGGAGCGACACGAACGGGGACATAGAATCTTTTCGCTCGGGCTACGGAGCGTCACGAACGGAGACTTAGAATTTTTTCGCTCGAACTCCGGAGCGACACGATCGCTCCGATATTCTACGTTCTCTCTGGTCCACGGGCATCAGAGAGCAAAACAGCCTAATAGTTTTAGAGTGCCTCAACGATCAGGAATAAGGATCTGACGTTCTCGTTTCGAACCGACGACTTTCGGTTCCGGAGCGACACGAACGCTCCATGATTCTCGTTTATCTCGACACAGGTAAGAGACAGAGGAAAACAAGTATATGGTTTTAGAGAGCCACGAGCACCAGGAATAAGGATCTACCGTTGTCCCTTCGTTCCGTCGACACTCGCTTCCGGAGCGACACGAACGGGGACATAGAATCTTTTCGCTCGGGCTACGGAGCGTCACGAACGGAGACTTAGAATTTTTTCGCTCGAACTCCGGAGCGACACGATCGCTCCGATATTCTACGTTCTCTCTGGTCCACGGGCATCAGAGAGCAAAACAGCCTAATAGTTTTAGAGTGCCTCAACGATCAGGAATAAGGATCTGACGTTCTCGTTTCGAACCGACGACTTTCGGTTCCGGAGCGACACGAACGCTCCATGATTCTCGATTATCTCGACACAGGTAAGAGACAGAGGACAACAAGTGTATGGTTTTAGAGAGCCACGAGCACCAGGAATAAGGATCTACCGTTGTCCCTTCGTTCCTTCGACATTCGGTACCGGAGCGACACGAACGGGGATTTAGAATTTTTTCGCTCGGGCTCCGGAGCGACACAAACGGGGACTTAGAATTCTTTCGCTCGAACTCCGGAGCGACACGATCGCTCCGATATTCTACGTTCTCTCTGGTCCACGGACATCAGAGAGCAAAACAGCCTAATAGTTTTAGAGTGCCTCAACGATCAGGAATAAGGATCTGACGTTCTCGTTTCGAACCGACGACTTTCGGTTCCGGAGCGACACGAACGCTCCATGATTCTCGATTATCTCGACACAGGTAAGAGACAGAGGACAACAAGTGTATGGTTTTAGGGAGCCACGAGCACCAGGAATAAGGATCTACCGTTGTCCCGTCGTTCCGTCGACGTCCGGTTCCGGAGCGACACGAACGGGGACTTAGAATTTTTTCGCTCGGGCTCCGAAGCGACACGAACGGGGACTTAGAATTTTATCGCTCGAACTCCGGAGCGACACGATCGCTCCTATATTCTACGTTTTCTCGGTCCACGGGCATCAGAGAGCAAAACAGCCTAATAGATTTAGAGTGCCTCAACGATCAGGAATAAGGATCTGACGTTCTCGTTTCGAACCGACGACTTTCGGTTCCGGAGCGACACGGACGCGCCATGATTCTCGATTATCTCGACACAGGTATGAGACAGAGGACAACAAGTGTATGGTTTTAGAGAGCCACGAGCACCCGGAATCAGGATCTACCGTTGTCCCTTCGTTCCGTCGACACTCGGTTCCGGAGCGACACGAACGGGGACTTGGAATTTTTTCGCTCGAACTCCGGAGCGACACGATCGCTCCGATATTCTACGTTCTCTCGGTCCACGGGCATCAGAGAGCAAAACAGCCTTATAGTTTTAGAGTGCCTCAACGATCATGAATAAGGATCTGACGTTCTCGTTTCCAACCGACGACTTTCGGTTCCGGAGCGACACGAACGCTCCATGATTCTCAATTATCTCGACACAGGTAAGAGACAGAGGACAGCAAGTGTATGGTTTTAGAGAGCCACGAGCACCAGGAATAAGGATCTACCGTTGTCCCTTCGTTCCGGCGACATTCGGTTCCGGAGCAACACGATCGGGGACTTAGAATTTTTCCGCTCGGGCTCCGGAGCGACACGAACGGGGACTTAGTATATTTTCGCTCGGGCTCCGGAGCGACACGAACGGGGACTTCGAATTTTTTCGCTCGAACTCCGGAGCGACACGATCGCTCCGATATTCTACGTTCTCTCGGTCCACGGGCATCAGAGAGCAAAACAGCCTAATAGTTTTAGAGTGCCTCAACGATAAGAATTAAGGATCTAACGTTCTCGTTTCGAACCGACGACTTTCGGTTCCGGAGCGACACGAACGGTCCATGATTCTCGATTATCTCGACACAGGTAAGAGGCAGAGGACAACAAGTGTATGGTTTTAGAGAGCCACGAGCACCAGGAATAAGGATCTACCGTTGTCCCTTCGTTCCTTCGACATTCGGTACCGGAGCGACACGAACGGGGATTTAGAATTTTTTCGCTCGAACTCCGGAGCGACACGATCGCTCCGATATTCTACGTTCTCTCTGGTCCACGGGCATCAGAGAGCAAAACAGCCTAATAGTTTTAGAGTGCCTCAACGATCAGGAATAAGGATCTGACGTTCTCGTTTCGAACCGACGACTTTCGGTTCCGGAGCAACACGAACGCTCCATGATTCTCGATTATCTCGACACAGGTAAGAGACAGAAGACAACAAGTGTATGGTTTTAGAGAGTCACGAGCACCAGGAATAAGAGTCTAACGTTGTCCCTTCGTTCCGTCGACATTCGGTTCCGGAGCGACACGAACGGAGACTTAGAATTTTTTCGCTCGAACTCCGGAGCGACACGATCGCTCCGTTATTCTACGTTCTCTCGGTCCACGGGCATCAGAGAGCAAAACAGCCTAATAGTTTTAGAGTGCCTCAACGATCAGGAATAAGGATCTAATGTTCTCGTTTCGAACCGACGACTTTCGGTTCCGGAGCGACACGAACGCTCCATGATTCTCGATTATCTCGACACAGGTAAGAGACAGAGGACAAAAAGTGTATGGTTTTAGAGAGCCACGAGCACCAGGAATAAGGGTCTACCGTTGTCTCTTCGTTCCGTCGACATTCGGTTCCGGAGCGACACGATCGGGGACTTAGAATTTTTTCGCTCGGGCTCCGGAGCGACACGAACGGGGACTTAGAATTTTCTCGCTCGAACTCCGGAGCGACACGATCGCTCCGATATTCTACGTTCTCTCGGTCCACGGGCATCAGAGAGCAAAACAGCCTATTAGTTTTAGAGTGCCTCAACGATCAGGAATAAGGATCTAACGTTCTCGTTTCGAGACGACGACTTTCGGTTCTGGAGCGGCACGAACGCTCCATGATTCTCGTTTATCTCGACACAGGTAAGAGACAGAGGAAAACAAGTATATGGTTTTAGAGAGCCACGAGCACCAGGAATAAGGATCTACCGTTGTCCCTTCGTTCCGTCGACACTCGCTTCCGGAGCGACACGAACGGGGACATAGAATCTTTTCGCTCGGGCTACGGAGCGTCACGAACGGAGACTTAGAATTTTTTCGCTCGAACTCCGGAGCGACACGACCGCTCCGATATTCTACGTTCTCTCTGGTCCACGGGCATCAGAGAGCAAAACAGCCTAATAGTTTTAGAGTGCCTCAACGATCAGGAATAAGGATCTGACGTTCTCGTTTCGAACCGACGACTTTCGGTTCCGGAGCGACACGAACGCTCCATGATTCTCGATTATCTCGACACAGGTAAGAGACAGAGGACAACAAGTGTATGGTTTTAGAGAGCCACGAGCACCAGGGATAAGGATCTACCGTTGTCCCTTCGTTCCGTCGACACTCGCTTCCGGAGCGACACGAACGGGGACATAGAATCTTTTCGCTCGGGCTACGGAGCGTCACGAATGGAGACTTAGAATTCTTTCGCTCGAACTCCGGAGCGACACGATCGCTCCGATATTCTACGTTCTCTCTGGTCCACGGACATCAGAGAGCAAAACAGCCTAATAGTTTTAGAGTGCCTCAACGATCAGGAATAAGGATCTAACGTTCTCGTTTCGAACCGACGACTTTCGGTTCCGGAGCGACACGAACGCTCCATGATTCTCGATTATCTCGACACAGGTAAGAGACAGAGGACAACAAGTGTATGGTTTTAGAGAGCCACGAGCACCAGGAATAAGGATCTACCGTTGTCCCTTCGTTCCTTCGACATTCGGTACCGGAGCGACACGAACGGGGACTTAGAATTTTTTCGCTCGGGCTCCGCAGCGACACGAACGGGGACTTAGAATTTTTCCGCTCGAACTCCGGAGCGACACGATCGCTCCGATATTCTACGTTCTCTCGGTCCACGGGCATCAGACAGCAAAACAGCCTTATAGTTTTAGAGTGCCTCAACGATCAGGAATAAGGATCTGACGTTCTCGTTTCCAACCGACGACTTTCGGTTCCGGAGCGACACGAACGCTCCATGATTCTCAATTATCTCGACACAGGTAAGAGACAGAGGACAGCAAGTGTATGGTTTTAGAGAGCCACGAGCACCAGGAATAAGGATCTACCGTTGTCCCTTCGTTCCGTCGACACTCGCTTCCGGAGCGACACGAACGGGGACATAGAATCTTTTCGCTCGGGCTCCGGAGCGACACGAACGGGGACTTAGTATATTTTCGCTCGGGCTCCGGAGCGACACGAACGGGGACTTCGAATTTTTTCGCTCGAACTCCGGAGCGACACGATCGCTCCGATATTCTACGTTCTCTCGGTCCACGTGCATCAGAGAGCAAAACAGCCTAATAATTTTAGAGTGCCTCAACGATAAGAATTAAGGATCTAACGTTCTCGTTTCGAACCGACGACTTTCGGTTCCGGAGCGACACGAACGGTCCATGATTCTCGATTATCTCGACACAGGTAAGAGGCAGAGGACAACAAGTGTATGGTTTTAGAGAGCCACGAGCACCAGGAATAAGGATCTACCGTTGTCCCTTCGTTCCTTCGACATTCGGTACCGGAGCGACACGAACGGGGATTTAGAATTTTTTCGCTCGAACTCCGGAGCGACACGATCGCTCCGATATTCTACGTTCTCTCTGGTCCACGGGCATCAGAGAGCAAAACAGCCTAATAGTTTTAGAGTGCCTCAACGATCAGGAATAAGGATCTGACGTTCTCGTTTCGAACCGACGACTTTCGGTTCCGGAGCAACACGAACGCTCCATGATTCTCGATTATCTCGACACAGGTAAGAGACAGAAGACAACAAGTGTATGGTTTTAGAGAGTCACGAGCACCAGGAATAAGAGTCTAACGTTGTCCCTTCGTTCCGTCGACATTCGGTTCCGGAGCGACACGAACGGAGACTTAGAATTTTTTCGCTCGAACTCCGGAGCGACACGATCGCTCCGTTATTCTACGTTCTCTCGGTCCACGGGCATCAGAGAGCAAAACAGCCTATTAGTTTTAGAGTGCCTCAACGATCAGGAATAAGGATCTAACGTTCTCGTTTCGAGACGACGACTTTCGGTTCTGGAGCGGCACGAACGCTCCATGATTCTCGTTTATCTCGACACAGGTAAGAGACAGAAGAAAACAAGTATATGGTTTTAGAGAGCCACGAGCACCAGGAATAAGGATCTACCTTTGTCCCTTCGTTCCGTCGACACTCGCTTCCGGAGCGACACGAACGGGGACATAGAATCTTTTCGCTCGGGCTACGGAGCGTCACGAACGGAGACTTAGAATTTTTTCGCTCGAACTCCGGAGCGACACGACCGCTCCGATATTCTACGTTCTCTCTGGTCCACGGGCATCAGAGAGCAAAACAGCCTAATAGTTTTAGAGTGCCTCAACGATCAGGAATAAGGATCTGACGTTCTCGTTTCGAACCGACGACTTTCGGTTCCGGAGCGACACGAACGCTCCATGATTCTCGATTATCTCGACACAGGTAAGAGACAGAGGACAACAAGTGTATGGTTTTAGAGAGCCACGAGCACCAGGGATAAGGATCTACCGTTGTCCCTTCGTTCCGTCGACACTCGCTTCCGGAGCGACACGAACGGGGACATAGAATCTTTTCGCTCGGGCTACGGAGCGTCACGAATGGAGACTTAGAATTTTTTCGCTCGAACTCCGGAGCGACACGATCGCTCCGATATTCTACGTTCTCTCGGTCCACGGGCATCAGAGAGCAAAACAGCCTAATAGTTTTAGAGTGCCTCAACGATCAGGAATAAGGATCTAACGTTCTCGTTTCGAACCGACGACTTTCGGTTCCGGAGCGACACGAACGCTCCATGATTCTCGATTATCTCGACACAGCTAAGAGACAGAGGACAACAAGTGTATGGTTTTAGAGAGCCACGAGCACCAGGAATAAGGATCTACCGTTGTCCCTTCGTTCCGTCGACACTCGCTTCCGGAGCGACACGAACGGAGACATAGAATCTTTTCGCTCGGGCTACGGAGCGTCACGAACGGAGACTTAGAATTTTTTCGCTCGAACTCCGGAGCGACACGATCGCTCCGATATTCTACGTTCTCTCGGTCCACGGGCATCAGAGAGCAAAACAGCCTAATAGTTTTAGAGTGCCTCAACGATCAGGAATAAGGATCTAACGTTCTCGTTTCGAGACGACGACTTTCGGTTCTGGAGCGACACGAACGCTCCATGATTCTCGTTTATCTCGACACAGGTAAGAGACAGAGGAAAACAAGTATATGGTTTTAGAGAGCCACGAGCACCAGGAATAAGGATCTACCGTTGTCCCTTCGTTCCGTCGACACTCGCTTCCGGAGCGTCACGAACGGGGACATAGAATCTTTTCGCTCGGGCTACGGAGCGTCACGAACGGAGACTTAGAATTTTTTCGCTCGAACTCCGGAGCGACACGATCGCACCGATATTCTACGTTCTCTCTGGTCCACGGGCATCAGAGAGCAAAACAGCCTAATAGTTTTAGAGTGCCTCAACGATCAGGAATAAGGATCTGACGTTCTCGTTTCGAACCGACGACTTTCGGTTCCGGAGCGACACGAACGCTCCATGATTCTCGATTATCTCGACACAGGTAAGAGACAGAGGACAACAAGTGTATGGTTTTAGAGAGCCACGAGCACCAGGAATAAGGATCTACCGTTGTCCCTTCGTTCCTTCGACATTCGGTACCGGAGCGACACGAACGGGGATTTAGAATTTTTTCGCTCGGGCTCCGGAGCGACACAAACGGGGACTTAGAATTCTTTCGCTCGAACTCCGGAGCGACACGATCGCTCCGATATTCTACGTTCTCTCTGGTCCACGGACATCAGAGAGCAAAACAGCCTAATAGTTTTAGAGTGCCTCAACGATCAGGAATAAGGATCTGACGTTCTCGTTTCGAACCGACGACTTTCGGTTCCGGAGCGACACGAACGCTCCATGATTCTCGATTATCTCGACACAGGTAAGAGACAGAGGACAACAAGTGTATGGTTTTAGAGAGCCACGAGCACCAGGGATAAGGATCTACCGTTGTCCCTTCGTTCCGTCGACACTCGCTTCCGGAGCGACACGAACGGGGACATAGAATCTTTTCGCTCGGGCTACGGAGCGTCACGAATGGAGACTTAGAATTTTTTCGCTCGAACTCCGGAGCGACACGATCGCTCCGATATTCTACGTTCTCTCGGTCCACGGGCATCAGAGAGCAAAACAGCCTAATAGTTTTAGAGTGCCTCAACGATCAGGAATAAGGATCTAACGTTCTCGTTTCGAGACGACGACTTTCGGTTCCGGAGCGACACGAACGCTCCATGATTCTCGTTTATCTCGACACAGGTAAGAGACAGAGGAAAACAAGTATATGGTTTTAGAGAGCCACGAGCACCAGGAATAAGGATCTACCGTTGTCCCTTCGTTCCGTCGACACTCGCTTCCGGAGCGACACGAACGGGGACATAGAATCTTTTCGCTCGGGCTCCGCAGCGACACGAACGGGGACTTAGAATTTTTCCGCTCGAACTCCGGAGCGACACGATCGCTCCGATATTCTACGTTCTCTCGGTCCACGGGCATCAGACAGCAAAACAGCCTTATAGTTTTAGAGTGCCTCAACGATCAGGAATAAGGATCTGACGTTCTCGTTTCCAACCGACGACTTTCGGTTCCGGAGCGACACGAACGCTCCATGATTCTCAATTATCTCGACACAGGTAAGAGACAGAGGACAGCAAGTGTATGGTTTTAGAGAGCCACGAGCACCAGGAATAAGGATCTACCGTTGTCCCTTCGTTCCGTCGACACTCGCTTCCGGAGCGACACGAACGGGGACATAGAATCTTTTCGCTCGGGCTCCGGAGCGACACGAACGGGGACTTAGTATATTTTCGCTCGGGCTCCGGAGCGACACGAACGGGGACTTCGAATTTTTTCGCTCGAACTCCGGAGCGACACGATCGCTCCGATATTCTACGTTCTCTCGGTCCACGGGCATCAGAGAGCAAAACAGCCTAATAGTTTTAGAGTGCCTCAACGATAAGAATTAAGGATCTAACGTTCTCGTTTCGAACCGACGACTTTCGGTTCCGGAGCGACACGAACGGTCCATGATTCTCGATTATCTCGACACAGGTAAGAGGCAGAGGACAACAAGTGTATGGTTTTAGAGAGCCACGAGCACCAGGAATAAGGTTCTACCGTTGTCCCTTCGTTCCTTCGACATTCGGTACCGGAGCGGCACGAACGGGGATTTAGAATTTTTTCGCTCGAACTCCGGAGCGACACGATCGCTCCGATATTCTACGTTCTCTCTGGTCCACGGGCATCAGAGAGCAAAACAGCCTAATAGTTTTAGAGTGCCTCAACGATCAGGAATAAGGACCTATCGTCCTCGTTTCGAACCGACGACTTTCGGTTCCGGAGCGACACGAACGCTCCATGATTCTTGATTATCTCGACACAGGTAAGAGACAGCGGACAACAAGTGTATGGTTTTAGGGAGCCACGAGCACCAGGAATAAGGATCTACCGTTGTCCCTTCGTTCCGTCTACATTCGGTTCCGGAGCGACACGAACGGGGACTTAGAATTTTTTCGCTCGGGCTCCGAAGCGACACGAACGGGGACTTAGAATTTTATCGCTCGAACTCCGGAGCGACACGATCGCTCCTATATTCTACGTTCTCTCGGTCCACGGGCATCAGAGAGCAAAACAGCCTAATAGATTTAGAGTGCCTCAACGATCAGGAATAAGGATCTGACGTTCTCGTTTCGAACCGACGACTTTCGGTTCCGGAGCGACACGGACGCGCCATGATTCTCGATTATCTCGACACAGGTATGAGACAGAGGACAACAAGTGTATGGTTTTAGAGAGCCACGAGCACCCGGAATCAGGATCTACCGTTGTCCCTTCGTTCCGTCGACACTCGGTTCCGGAGCGACACGAACGGGGACTTGGAATTTTTTCGCTCGAACTCCGGAGCGACACGATCGCTCCGATATTCTACGTTCTCTCGGTCCACGGGCATCAGAGAGCAAAACAGCCTTATAGTTTTAGAGTGCCTCAACGATCATGAATAAGGATCTGACGTTCTCGTTTCCAACCGACGACTTTCGGTTCCGGAGCGACACGAACGCTCCATGATTCTCAATTATCTCGACACAGGTAAGAGACAGAGGACAGCAAGTGTATGGTTTTAGAGAGCCACGAGCACCAGGAATAAGGATCTACCGTTGTCCCTTCGTTCCTTCGACATTCGGTACCGGAGCGACACGAACGGGGATTTAGAATTTTTTCGCTCGAACTCCGGAGCGACACGATCGCTCCGATATTCTACGTTCTCTCTGGTCCACGGGCATCAGAGAGCAAAACAGCCTAATAGTTTTAGAGTGCCTCAACGATCAGGAATAAGGATCTGACGTTCTCGTTTCGAACCGACGACTTTCGGTTCCGGAGCAACACGAACGCTCCATGATTCTCGATTATCTCGACACAGGTAAGAGACAGAAGACAACAAGTGTATGGTTTTAGAGAGTCACGAGCACCAGGAATAAGAGTCTAACGTTGTCCCTTCGTTCCTTCGACATTCGGTACCGGAGCGACACGAACGGGGACTTAGAATTTTTTCGCTCGGGCTCCGCAGCGACACGAACGGGGACTTAGAATTTTTCCGCTCGAACTCCGGAGCGACACGATCGCTCCGATATTCTACGTTCTCTCGGTCCACGGGCATCAGACAGCAAAACAACCTTATAGTTTTAGAGTGCCTCAACGATCAGGAATAAGGATCTGACGTTCTCGTTTCCAACCGCCGACTTTCGGTTCCGGAGCGACACGAACGCTCCATGATTCTCAATTATCTCGACACAGGTAAGAGACAGAGGACAGCAAGTGTATGGTTTTAGAGAGCCACGAGCACCAGGAATAAGGATCTACCGTTGTCCCTTCGTTCCGTCGACACTCGCTTCCGGAGCGACACGAACGGGGACATAGAATCTTTTCGCTCGGGCTCCGGAGCGACACGAACGGGGACTTAGTATATTTTCGCTCGGGCTCCGGAGCGACACGAACGGGGACTTCGAATTTTTTCGCTCGAACTCCGGAGCGACACGATCGCTCCGATATTCTACGTTCTCTCGGTCCACGGGCATCAGAGAGCAAAACAGCCTAATAGTTTTAGAGTGCCTCAACGATAAGAATTAAGGATCTAACGTTCTCGTTTCGAACCGACGACTTTCGGTTCCGGAGCGACACGAACGGTCCATGATTCTCGATTATCTCGACACAGGTAAGAGGCAGAGGACAACAAGTGTATGGTTTTAGAGAGCCACGAGCACCAGGAATAAGGATCTACCGTTGTCCCTTCGTTCCTTCGACATTCGGTACCGGAGCGGCACGAACGGGGATTTAGAATTTTTTCGCTCGAACTCCGGAGCGACACGATCGCTCCGATATTCTACGTTCTCTCTGGTCCACGGGCATCAGAGAGCAAAACAGCCTAATAGTTTTAGAGTGCCTCAACGATCAGGAATAAGGACCTATCGTCCTCGTTTCGAACCGACGACTTTCGGTTCCGGAGCGACACGAACGCTCCATGATTCTTGATTATCTCGACACAGGTAAGAGACAGCGGACAACAAGTGTATGGTTTTAGGGAGCCACGAGCACCAGGAATAAGGATCTACCGTTGTCCCTTCGTTCCGTCTACATTCGGTTCCGGAGCGACACGAACGGGGACTTAGAATTTTTTCGCTCGGGCTCCGAAGCGACACGAACGGGGACTTAGAATTTTATCGCTCGAACTCCGGAGCGACACGATCGCTCCTATATTCTACGTTCTCTCGGTCCACGGGCATCAGAGAGCAAAACAGCCTAATAGATTTAGAGTGCCTCAACGATCAGGAATAAGGATCTGACGTTCTCGTTTCGAACCGACGACTTTCGGTTCCGGAGCGACACGGACGCGCCATGATTCTCGATTATCTCGACACAGGTATGAGACAGAGGACAACAAGTGTATGGTTTTAGAGAGCCACGAGCACCCGGAATCAGGATCTACCGTTGTCCCTTCGTTCCGTCGACACTCGGTTCCGGAGCGACACGAACGGGGACTTGCAATTTTTTCGCTCGAACTCCGGAGCGACACGATCGCTCCGATATGCTACGTTCTCTCGGTCCACGGGCATCAGAGAGCAAAACAGCCTTATAGTTTTAGAGTGCCTCAACGATCATGAATAAGGATCTGACGTTCTCGTTTCCAACCGACGACTTTCGGTTCCGGAGCGACACGAACGCTCCATGATTCTCAATTATCTCGACACAGGTAAGAGACAGAGGACAGCAAGTGTATGGTTTTAGAGAGCCACGAGCACCAGGAATAAGGATCTACCGTTGTCCCTTCGTTCCGGCGACATTCGGTTCCGGAGCAACACGATCGGGGACTTAGAATTTTTCCGCTCGGGCTCCGGAGCGACACGAACGGGGACTTAGTATATTTTCGCTCGGGCTCCGGAGCGACACGAACGGGGACTTCGAATTTTTTCGCTCGAACTCCGGAGCGACACGATCGCTCCGATATTCTACGTTCTCTCGGTCCACGGGCATCAGACAGCAAAACAGCCTTATAGTTTTAGAGTGCCTCAACGATCAGGAATAAGGATCTGACGTTCTCGTTTCCAACCGACGACTTTCGGTTCCGGAGCGACACGAACGCCCCATGATTCTCGATTATCTCGACACAGGTAAGAGACAGAGGACAACAAGTGTATGGTTTTAGAGAGCCACGAGCACCAGGAATAAGGACCTACCGTTGTCCCTTCGTTCCGTCGACGTTCGGTTCCGGAGCGACACGAACGGGGACTTAGAATTTTTTCGCTCAGGCTCCGGACCGACACGAACGGGGACGTAGAATTTTTCCGCTCGAACTCCGGAGCGACACGATCGCTCAGATATTCTACGTTCTCTCGGTCCACGGGCATCAGAGAGCAAAACAGCCTTATAGTTTTAGATTGCCTCAACGATCAGGAATAAGGATCTATCGTCCTCGCTTCGAACCGACGACTTTCGGTTCCGGAGCGACACGAACGCCCCATGATTCTCGATTATCTCGACACAGGTAAGAGACAGAGGACAACAAGTGTATGGTTTTAGAGAGCCACGAGCACCAGGAATAAGAGTCTAACGTTGTCCCTTCGTTCCGTCGACATTCGGTTCCGGAGCGACACGAACGGGGACTTAGAATTTTATCGCTCGAACTCCGGAGCGACACGATCGCTCCGATATTCTACGTTCTCTCGGTCCACGGGCATCAGAGATCAAAACAGCCTAATAGTTTTAGAGGGCCTCAACGATCAGGAATAAGGATCTAACGTTCTCGTTTCGAACCGACGACTTTCGGTACCGGAGCGACACGAACGCTCCATGATTCTCGATTATCTCGACACAGCTATGAGACAGAGGACAACAAGTGTATGGTTTTAGAGAGCCACGAGCACCAGGAATAAGGATCTACCGTTGTCCCTTCTTTCCGTCGACATTCAATTCCGGAGCGACACGAACGGGGACTTAGAATGTTTTCGCTCGAACTCCGGAGCGACACCATCGCTCCGATATTCTACGTTCTCTCGGCCCACGGGCATCAGAGAGCAAAACAGCCTAATAGTTTTAGAGTGCCTCAACGATCAGGAATAAGTATCTAACGTTCTCGTTTCGAACCGATGACTTTCGGTTCCGGAGCGACACGAACGCTCCATGATTCTCGATTATCTCGACACAGGTAAGAGACAGAGGACAACAAGTGTATGGTTTTATAGAGCCACGAGCACCAGGAATAAGGATCTACCGTTGCCCCTTCGTTCCGTCGACATTCGGTTCCGGAGCGACACGAACGGGGACTTAGGATTTTCTCGCTCGAACTCCGGAGCGACACGATCGCTCCGACATTCTACGTTCTCTCGGTCCACGGGCATCAGAGAGCAAAACAGCCTAATAGTTTTAGAGTGCCTCAACGATCAGGAATAAGGATTTAACGTTCTCGTTTCGATCCGACGACTTTCGGTTCCGGAGCGACACGAACGCTCCATGATTCTCGATTATCTCGACACAGGTATGAGACAGAGGACAACAAGTGTATGGTTTTAGAGAGCCACGAGCACCAGGAATAAGGATCTACCGTTGTCCCTTCGTTCCGTCGACACTCGGTTCCGGAGCGACACGAACGGGGACTTAGAATTTTTTCGCTCGGGCTCCGGAGCGACACGAAAGGAGACTTAGAATTTTTGCGTTCGAACTCCGGAGCGACACGATCGCTCCGATATTCTACGTTCTCTCGGTCCACGAATATCAGAGAGCAAAACAGCCTAATAGTTTTAGAGTGCCTCACCGATCAGGAATAAGGATCTGACGTTCTCGTTTCGAACCGACGACTTTCGGTTCCGGAGCGACACGAACGCCCCATGATTCTCGATTATCTTGACACAGGTAAGAGACAGAGGACAACAAGTGTATGGTTTTAGAGAGCCACGAGCACCAGGAATAAGGATCTACCGTTGTCCCTTCGTTCCGTCGACGTTCGGTTCCGGAGCGACACGAACGGGGACTTAGGATTTTTTCGCTCGGGCTCCGGTGCGACACAAACGGGGACTTAGAATGTTTTCGCTCGAACTCCGGAGCGACACCATCGCTCCGATATTCTACGTTCTCTCGGGCCACGGGCATCAGAGAGCAAAACAGCCTAATAGTTTTAGAGTGCCTCAACGATCAGGAATAAGCATCTAACGTTCTCGTTTCGAACCGATGACTTTCGGTTCCGGAGCGACACGAACGCTCCATGATTCTCGATTATCTCGACACAGGTAAGAGACAGAGGACAACAACTGTATGGTTTTAGAGAGCCACGAGCACCAGGAATAAGGATCTACCGTTGTCCCTTCGTTCCGTCGACATTCGGTTCCGGAGCGACACGAACGGGGACTTAGAATGTTTTCGCTCGAACTCCGGAGCGACACGATCGCTCCGATATTCTGCGTTCTCTCGGCCCACGGGCATCAGAGAGCAAAACAGCCTAATAGTTTTAGAGTGCCTCAACGATCAGGAATAAGTATCTAACGTTCTCGTTTCGAACCGATGACTTTCGGTTCCGGAGCGACACGAACGCTCCATGATTCTCGATTATCTCGACACAGGTAAGAGACAGAGGACAACAAGTGTATGGTTTTAGAGAGCCACGAGCACCAGGAATAAGGATCTACCGTTGCCCCTTCGTTCCGTCGACATTCGGTTCCGGAGCGACACGAACGGGAACTTAGGATTTTCTCGCTCGAACTGCGGAGCGACACGATCGCTCCGACATTCTACGTTCTCTCGGTCCACTGGCATCAGAGTGCAAAACAGCCTAATAGGTTTAGAGTGCCTCAGCGATCAGGAATAAGGATCTAACGTTCTCGTTTCGAACCGATGACTTTCGGTTCCGGAGCGACACGAACGCTCCATGATTCTCGATTATCTCGACACAGGTAAGAGACAGAGGACAACAAGTGTATGGTTTTATAGAGCCACGAGCACCAGGAATAAGGATCTACCGTTGCCCCTTCGTTCCGTCGACATTCGGTTCCGGAGCGACACGAACGGGGACTTAGGATTTTCTCGCTCGAACTCCGGAGCGACACGATCGCTCCGACATTCTACGTTCTCTCGGTCCACTGGCATCAGAGTGCAAAACAGCCTAATAGGTTTAGAGTGCCTCAGCGATCAGGAATAAGGATCTAACGTTCTCGTTTCGAACCGACGGCTTTCGGTTCCGGAGCGACACGAACGGGGGCTTAGAATTTTTTCGCTCGAATTCCGGAGCGACACGATCGCTCCGATATTCTACGTTCTCTCGGCCCACGGGCATCAGAGAGCAAAACAGCCTAATAGTTTTAGAGTGCCTCAACGATCAGTAATAAGGATCTAACGTTCTCGTTTCGAACCGACGACTTTCGGTTCCGGAGCGACACGAACGTTCCATGATTCTCGATTATCTCGACACAGCTAAGAGACAGAGGACAACAAGTGTATGGTTTTAGAGAGCCACGAGCACCAGGAATAAGGATCTACCGTTGTCCCTTCGTTCCGTCGACGTTCGGTTCCGGAGCGACACGAACGTGGACTTAGAATTTTTTCGCTCGGGCTCCGGAGCGACACGAACGGGGACTTAGAATTTTATCGCTCGAACTCCGGAGCGACACGATCGCTCCGATATTCTACGTTCTCTCGGTCCACGGGCATCAGAGATCAAAACAGCCTAATAGTTTTAGAGGGCCTCAACGATCAGGAATAAGGATCTAACGTTCTCGTTTCGAACCGACGACTTTCTGTACCGGAGCGACACGAACGCTCCATGATTCTCGATTATCTCGACACAGCTATGAGACAGAGGACAACAAGTGTATGGTTTTAGAGAGCCACGAGCACCAGGAATAAGGATCTACCGTTGTCCCTTCTTTCCGTCGACATTCAATTCCGGAGCAACACGAACGTGTACTTAGAATGTTTTCGCTCGAACTCCGGAGCGACACCATCGCTCCGATATTCTACGGTCTCTCGGCCCACGGGCATCAGAGAGCAAAACAGCCTAATAGTTTTAGAGTGCCTCAACGATAAGAATTAAGGATCTAACGTTCTCGTTTCGAACCGATGACTTTCGGTTCCGGAGCGACACGAACGCTCCATGATTCTCGATTATCTCGACACAGGTAAGAGACAGAGGACAACAACTGTATGGTTTTAGAGAGCCACGAGCACCAGGAATAAGGATCTACCGTTGTCCCTTCGTTCCGTCGACATTCGGTTCCGGAGCGACACGAACGGGGACTTAGAATGTTTTCGCTCGAACTCCTGAGCGACACGATCGCTCCGATATTCTGCGTTCTCTCGGACCACGGGCATCAGAGAGCAAAACAGCCTAATAGTTTTAGAGTGCCTCAACGATCAGGAATAAGGATCTAACGTTATCGTTTCGAACCGACGACTTTCGGTTCCGGAGCGACACGAACGCTCCATGATTGTCGATTATCTCGACACAGGTAAGAGACAGAGGACAACAAGTGTATGGTTTTAGAGAGCCACGAGCACCAGGAATAAGCATCTACCGTTGTCCCTTCGTTCCGTCGACATTCGGTTCCGGAGCGACACGAACGGTGACTTAGAATGTTTTCGCTCGAACTCCGGAGCGACACCATCGCTCCGATATTCTACGTTCTCTCGGCCCACGGGCATCAGAGAGCAAAACAGCCTAATAGTTTTAGAGTGCCTCAACGATCAGGAATAAGTATCTAACGTTCTCGTTTCGAACCGATGACTTTCGGTTCCGGAGCGACACGAACGCTCCATGATTCTCGATTATCTCGACACAGGTAAGAGACAGAGGACAACAACTGTGTGGTTTTAGAGAGCCACGAGCACCAGGAATAAGGATCTACCGTTGTCCCTTCGTTCCGTCGACATTCGGTTCCGGAGCGACACGAATGGGGACTTAGAATGTTTTCGCTCGAACTCCGGAGCGACACGATCGCTCCGATATTCTACGTTCTCTCGGTCCACGGGCATCAGAGAGCAAAACAGCCTAATAGTTTTAGAGTGCCTTAACGATAAGAATTAAGGATCTAACGTTCTCGTTTCGAACCGACGACTTTCGGTTCCGGAGCGACACGAACGCTCCATGATTGTCGATTATCTCGACACAGGTAAGAGACAGAGGACAACAAGTGTATGGTTTTAGAGAGCCACGAGCACCAGGAATAAGGATCTACCGTTGTCCCTTCGTTCCTTCGACATTCGGTACCGGAGCGACACGAACGGGGATTTAGAATTTTTTCGCTCGGTCGCCGGAGCGACACAAACGGGGACTTAGAATTTTTTCGCTCGAACTCCGGAGCGACACGATCGCTCCGATATTCTACGTTCTCTCTGGTCCACGGGCATCAGAGAGCAAAACAGCCTAATAGTTTTAGAGTGCCTCAACGATCTGGAATAAGGATCTGACGTTCTCGTTTCGAACCGACGACTTTCGGTTCCGGAGCGACACGAACGCTCCATGATTCTCGATTATCTCGACACAGCTAAGAGACAGAGGACAACAAGTGTATGGTTTTAGAGAGCCACGAGCACCAGGAATAAGGATCTACCGTTGTCCCTTCGTTCCGTCGACATTCCGTTCCGGAGCGACACGAACGGGGACTCAGAATGTTTTCGCTCGAACTCCGGAGCGACACGATCGCTCCGATATTCTACGTTCTCTCGGTCCACGGGCATCAGAGAGCAAAACAGCCTAATAGTTTTAGAGTGCCTCAACGATCAGGAATAAGGATCTAACGTTCTCGTTTCGAACCGACGGCTTTCGTTTCCGGAGCGACACGAACGCTCCATGATTCTCGATTATCTCGACACAGGTAAGAGACAGAGGACAACAAGTGTATGGTTTTATAGAGCCACGAGCACCAGGAATAAGGATCTACCGTTGCCCCTTCGTTCCGTCGACATTCGGTTCCGGAGCGACACGAACGGGAACTTAGGATTTTCTCGCTCGAACTCCGGAGCGACACGATCGCTCCGACATTCTACGTTCTCTCGGTCCACTGGCATCAGAGTGCAAAACAGCCTAATAGGTTTAGAGTGCCTCAGCGATCAGGAATAAGGATCTAACGTTCTCGTTTCGAACCGATGACTTTCGGTTCCGGAGCGACACGAACGCTCCATGATTCTCGATTATCTCGACACAGGTAAGAGACAGAGGACAACAAGTGTATGGTTTTATAGATCCACGAGCACCAGGAATAAGGATCTACCGTTGCCCCTTCGTTCCGTCGACATTCGGTTCCGGAGCGACACGAACGGGGACTTAGGATTTTCTCGCTCGAACTCCGGAGCGACACGATCGCTCCGACATTCTACGTTCTCTCGGTCCACTGGCATCAGAGTGCAAAACAGCCTAATAGGTTTAGAGTGCCTCAGCGATCAGGAATAAGGATCTAACGTTCTCGTTTCGAACCGACGGCTTTCGGTTCCGGAGCGACACGAACGCTCCATGATTATCGATTTTCTCGACACAGGTAAGAGACAGAGGACAACAAGTGTATGGTTTTAGAGAGCCGCGAGCACCAGGAATAAGGATCTACCGTTGTCCCTTCGTTCCGTCGACATTCGGTTCCGGAGCGACACGAACGGGGACTTAGAATTTTTTCGCACGGGCTCCGGAGCGACACGAACGGGGGCTTAGAATTTTTTCGCTCGAACTCCGGAGCGACACGATCGCTCCGATATTCTACGTTCTCTCGGCCCACGGGCATCAGAGAGCAAAACAGCCTAATAGTTTTAGAGTGCCTCAACGATCAGGAATAAGCATCTAACGTTCTCGTTTCGAACCGATGACTTTCGGTTCCGGAGCGACACGAACGCTCCATGATTCTCGATTATCTCGACACAGGTAAGAGACAGAGGACAACAACTGTATGGTTTTAGAGAGCCACGAGCACCAGGAATAAGGATCTACCGTTGTCCCTTCGTTCCGTCGACATTCGGTTCCGGAGCGACACGAACGGGGACTTAGAATGTTTTCGCTCGAACTCCGGAGCGACACGATCGCTCCGATATTCTGCGTTCTCTCGGCCCACGGGCATCAGAGAGCAAAACAGCCTAATAGTTTTAGAGTGCCTCAACGATCAGGAATAAGTATCTAACGTTCTCGTTTCGAACCGATGACTTTCGGTTCCGGAGCGACACGAACGCTCCATGATTCTCGATTATCTCGACACAGGTAAGAGACAGAGGACAACAAGTGTATGGTTTTAGAGAGCCACGAGCACCAGGAATAAGGATCTACCGTTGTCCCTTCGTTCCGTCGACATTCGGTTCCGGAGCGACACGAACGGTGACTTAGAATGTTTTCGCTCGAACTCCGGAGCGACACCATCGCTCCGATATTCTACGTTCTCTCGGCCCACGGGCATCAGAGAGCAAAACAGCCTAATAGTTTTAGAGTGCCTCAACGATCAGGAATAAGTATCTAACGTTCTCGTTTCGAACCGATGGCATTCGGTTCCGGAGCGACACGAACGCTCCATGATTCTCGATTATCTCGACACAGGTAATAGACAGAGGACAACAAGTGTATGGTTTTATAGAGCCACGAGCACCAGGAATAAGGATCTACCGTTGCCCCTTCGTTCCGTCGACATTCGGTTCCGGAGCGACACGAACGGGGACTTAGGATTTTCTCGCTCGAACTCCGGAGCGACACGATCGCTCCGACATTCTACGTTCTCTCGGTCCACTGGCATCAGAGTGCAAAACAGCCTAATAGGTTTAGAGTGCCTCAGCGATCAGGAATAAGGATCTAACGTTCTCGTTTCGAACCGACGGCTTTCGGTTCCGGAGCGACACGAACGGGGGCTTAGAATTTTTTCGCTCGAATTCCGGAGCAACACGATCGCTCCGATATTCTACGTTCTCTCGGCCCACGGGCATCAGAGAGCAAAACAGCCTAATAGTTTTAGAGTGCCTCAACGATCAGTAAAAAGGATCTAACGTTCTCGTTTCGAACCGACGACTTTCGGTTCCGGAGCGACACGAACGTTCCATGATTCTCGATTATCTCGACACAGCTAAGAGACAGAGGACAACAAGTGTATGGTTTTAGAGAGCCACGAGCACCAGGAATAAGGATCTACCGTTGTCCCTTCGTTCCGTCGACGTTCGGTTCCGGAGCGACACGAACGTGGACTTAGAATTTTTTCGCTCGGGCTCCGGAGCGACACGAACGGGGACTTAGAATTTTATCGCTCGAACTCCGGAGCGACACGATCGCTCCGATATTCTACGTTCTCTCGGTCCACGGGCATCAGAGATCAAAACAGCCTAATAGTGTTAGAGGGCCTCAACGATCAGGAATAAGGATCTAACGTTCTCGTTTCGAACCGACGACTTTCTGTACCGGAGCGACACGAACGCTCCATGATTCTCGATTATCTCGACACAGCTATGAGACAGAGGACAACAAGTGTATGGTTTTAGAGAGCCACGAGCACCAGGAATAAGGATCTACCGTTGTCCCTTCTTTCCGTCGACATTCAATTCCGGAGCGACACGAACGGGTACTTAGAATGTTTTCGCTCGAACTCCGGAGCGACACCATCGCTCCGATATTCTACGTTCTCTCGGCCCACGGGCATCAGAGAGCAAAACAGCCTAATAGTTTTAGAGTGCCTCAACGATAAGAATTAAGGATCTAACGTTCTCGTTTCGAACCGATGACTTTCGGTTCCGGAGCGACACGAACGCTCCATGATTCTCGATTATCTCGACACAGGTAAGAGACAGAGGACAACAACTGTATGGTTTTAGAGAGCCACGAGCACCAGGAATAAGGATCTACCGTTGTCCCTTCGTTCCGTCGACATTCGGTTCCGGAGCGACACGAACGGAGACTTAGAATGTTTTCGCTCGAACTCCTGAGCGACACGATCGCTCCGATATTCTGCGTTCTCTCGGACCACGGGCATCAGAGAGCAAAACAGCCTAATAGTTTTAGAGTGCCTCAACGATCAGGAATAAGGATCTAACGTTCTCGTTTCGAACCGACGACTTTCGGTTCCGGAGCGACACGAACGCTCCATGATTGTCGATTATCTCGACACAGGTAAGAGACAGAGGACAACAAGTGTATGGTTTTAGAGAGCCACGAGCACCAGGAATAAGCATCTACCGTTGTCCCTTCGTTCCGTCGACATTCGGTTCCGGAGCGACACGAACGGTGACTTAGAATGTTTTCGCTCGAACTCCGGAGCGACACCATCGCTCCGATATTCTACGTTCTCTCGGCCCACGGGCATCAGAGAGCAAAACAGCCTAATAGTTTTAGAGTGCCTCAACGATCAGGAATAAGTATCTAACGTTCTCGTTTCGAACCGATGACTTTCGGTTCCGGAGCGACACGAACGCTCCATGATTCTCGATTATCTCGACACAGGTAAGAGACAGAGGACAACAACTGTGTGGTTTTAGAGAGCCACGAGCACCAGGAATAAGGATCTACCGTTGTCCCTTCGTTCCGTCGACATTCGGTTCCGGAGCGACACGAATGGGGACTTAGAATGTTTTCGCTCGAACTCCGGAGCGACACGATCGCTCCGATATTCTACGTTCTCTCGGTCCACGGGCATCAGAGAGCAAAACAGCCTAATAGTTTTAGAGTGCCTTAACGATAAGAATTAAGGATCTAACGTTCTCGTTTCGAACCGACGACTTTCGGTTCCGGAGCGACACGAACGCTCCATGATTGTCGATTATCTCGACACAGGTAAGAGACAGAGGACAACAAGTGTATGGTTTTAGAGAGCCACGAGCACCAGGAATAAGGATCTACCGTTGTCCCTTCGTTCCTTCGACATTCGGTACCGGAGCGACACGAACGGGGATTTAGAATTTTTTCGCTCGGTCGCCGGAGCGACACAAACGGGGACTTAGAATTTTTTCGCTCGAACTCCGGAGCGACACGATCGCTCCGATATTCTACGTTCTCTCTGGTCCACGGGCATCAGAGAGCAAAACAGCCTAATAGTTTTAGAGTGCCTCAACGATCAGGAATAAGGATCTGACGTTCTCGTTTCGAACCGACGACTTTCGGTTCCGGAGCGACACGAACGCTCCATGATTCTCGATTATCTCGACACAGCTAAGAGACAGAGGACAACAAGTGTATGGTTTTAGAGAGCCACGAGCACCAGGAATAAGGATCTACCGTTGTCCCTTCGTTCCGTCGACATTCGGTTCCGGAGCGACACGAACGGGGACTCAGAATGTTTTCGCTCGAACTCCGGAGCGACACGATCGCTCCGATATTCTACGTTCTCTCGGTCCACGGGCATCAGAGAGCAAAACAGCCTAATAGTTTTAGAGTGCCTCAACGATCAGGAATAAGGATCTAACGTTCTCGTTTCGAACCGACGGCTTTCGTTTCCGGAGCGACACGAACGCTCCATGATTCTCGATTATCTCGACACAGGTAAGAGACAGAGGACAACAAGTGTATGGTTTTATAGAGCCACGAGCACCAGGAATAAGGATCTACCGTTGTCCCTTCGTTCCGTCGACATTCGGTTCCGGAGCGACACGAACGGGGACTTAGAATGTTTTCGCTCGAACTCCGGAGCGACACGATCGCTCCGATATTCTACGTTCTCTCGGTCCACGGGCATCAGAGAGCAAAACAGCCTAATAGTTTTAGAGTGCCTCAACGATCAGGAATAAGGATCTAACGCTCTCGTTTCGAAACGACGACTTTCGGTTCCGGAGCGACACGAACGCTCCATGATTCTCGATTATCTCGACACAGGTAAGAGACAGAGGACAACAAGTGTATGGTTTTAGAGAGCCACGAGCACCAGGAATAAGGATCTACCCTTGTCCCTTCTTTCCGTCGACATTCGGTTCCGGAGCGACACGAACGGGGACTTAGAATTTTTTCGCTCAGGCTCCGGAGCGACACGAACGGGGACGTAGAATTTTTTCGCTCGGGCTCCGGAGCGACACGAACGGGGACTTCGAATTTTTTCGCTCGAACTCCGGAGCGACACGATCGCTCCGATATTCTACGTTCTCTCGGTCCACGGGCATCAGAGAGCAATACAGCCTAATAGTTTTAGAGTGCCTCAACGATAAGAATTAAGGATCTAACGTTCTCGTTTCGAACCGATGACTTTCGGTTCCGGAGCGACACGAACGCTCCATGATTCTCGATTATCTCGACACAGGTCAGAGACAGAGGACAACAAGTGTATGGTTTTAGAGAGCCACGAGCACCAGGAATAAGGATCTACCGTTGTCCCTTCGTTCCGTCGACATTCGGTTCCGGAGCGACATGAACGGGGACTTAGAATGTTTTCGCTCGAACTCCGGAGCGACACCATCGCTCCGATATTCTGCGTTCTCTCGGACCACGGGCATCAGAGAGCAAAACAGCCTAATAGTTTTAGAGTGCCTCAACGATCAGGAATAAGGATCTAACGTTCTCGTTTCGAACCGACGACTTTCGGTTCCGGAGCGACACGAACGCTCCATGATTGTCGATTATCTCGACACAGGTAAGAGACAGAGGACAACAAGTGTATGGTTTTAGAGAGCCACGAGCACCAGGAATAAGCATCTACCGTTGTCCCTTCGTTCCGTCGACATTCGGTTCCGGAGCGACACGAACGGTGACTTAGAATGTTTTCGCTCGAACTCCGGAGCGACACCATCGCTCCGATATTCTACGTTCTCTCGGCCCACGGGCATCAGAGAGCAAAACAGCCTAATAGTTTTAGAGTGCCTCAACGATCAGGAATAAGTATCTAACGTTCTCGTTTCGAACCGATGACTTTCGGTTCCGGAGCGACGCGAACGCTCCATGATTCTCGATTATCTCGACACAGGTAAGAGACAGAGGACAACAACTGTATGGTTTTAGAGAGCCACGAGCACCAGGAATAAGGATCTACCGTTGTCCCTTCGTTCCGTCGACATTCGGTTCCGGAGCGACACGAACGGGGACTTAGAATTTTTTCGCACGGGCTCCGGAGCGACACGAACGGGGGCTTAGAATTTTTTCGCTCGAACTCCGGAGCGACACGATCGCTCCGATATTCTACGTTCTCTCGGCCCACGGGCATCAGAGAGCAAAACAGCCTAATAGTTTTAGAGTGCCTCAACGATCAGTAATAAGGATCTAACGTTCTCGTTTCGAACCTACGACTTTCGGTTCCGGAGCGACACGAACGTTCCATGATTCTCGATTATCTCGACACAGCTAAGAGACAGAGGACAACAAGTGTATGGTTTTAGAGAGCCACGAGCACCAGGAATAAGGATCTACCCTTGTCCCTTCGTTCCGTCGACATTCGGTTCCGGAGCGACACGAACGGGGACTTAGAATTTTCTCGCTCGAACTCCGGAGCGACACGATCGCTCCGACATTCTACGTTCTCTCGGCCCACGGGCATCAGAGAGCAAAACAGCCTAAAAGTTTTAGAGTGCCTCAACGATCAGGAATAAGGATCTAACGTTCTCGTTTCGAACCGACGACTTTCGGTTCCGGAGCGGCACGAACGCTCCATGATTCTCGATTATCTCGACACAGGTCAGAGACAGAGGACAACAACTGTATGGTTTTAGAGAGCCACGAGCACCAGGAATCAGGATCTACCGTTGTCCCTTCGTTCCGTCGACATTCGGTTCCGGAGCGACACGAACGGGGACTTAGAATGTTTTCGCTCGAACTCCGGAGCGACACCATCGCTCCGATATTCTACGTTCTCTCGGCCCACGGGCATCAGAGAGCAAAACAGCCTAATAGTTTTAGAGTGCCTCAACGATCAGGAATAAGTATCTAACGTTCTCGTTTCGAACCGATGACTTTCGGTTCCGGAGCGACACGAACGCTCCATGATTCTCGATTATCTCGACACAGGTAAGAGACAGAGGACAACAAGTGTATGGCTTTATAGAGCCACGAGCACCTGGAATAAGGATCTACCGTTGCCCCTTCGTTCCGTCGACATTCGGTTCCGGAGCGACACGAACGGGGACTTAGGATTTTCTCGCTCGAACTCCGGAGCGACACGATCGCTCCGACATTCTACGTTCTCTCGGCCCACGGGCATCAGAGAGCAAAACAGCCTAATAGTTTTAGAGTGCCTCAACGATCAGTAATAAGGATCTAACGTTCTCGTTTCGAACCGATGACTTTCGGTTCCGGAGCGACACGAACGCTCCATGATTCTCGATTATCTCGACACAGGTAAGAGACAGAGGACAACAACTGTATGGTTTTAGAGAGCCACGAGCACCAGGAATAAGGATCTACCGTTGTCCCTTCGTTCCGTCGACATTCGGTTCCGGAGCGACACGAATGGGGACTTAGAATGTTTTCGCTCGAACTCCGGAGCGACACGATCGCTCCGATATTCTACGTTCTCTCGGTCCACGGGCATCAGAGAGCAAAACAGCCTAATAGTTTTAGAGTGCCTTAACGATAAGAATTAAGGATCTAACGTTCTCGTTTCGAACCGACGACTTTCGGTTCCGGAGCGACACGAACGCTCCATGATTGTCGATTATCTCGACACAGGTAAGAGACAGAGGACAACAAGTGTATGGTTTTAGGGAGCCACGAGCACCAGGAATAAGGATCTACCGTTGTCCCTTCGTTCCGTCTACATTCGGTTCCGGAGCGACACGAACGGGGACTTAGAATTTTTTCGCTCGGGCTCCGAAGCGACACGAACGGGGACTTAGAATTTTATCGCTCGAACTCCGGAGCGACACGATCGCTCCTATATTCTACGTTCTCTCGGTCCACGGGCATCAGAGAGCAAAACAGCCTAATAGATTTAGAGTGCCTCAACGATCAGGAATAAGGATCTGACGTTCTCGTTTCGAACCGACGACTTTCGGTTCCGGAGCGACACGGACGCGCCATGATTCTCGATTATCTCGACACAGGTATGAGACAGAGGACAACAAGTGTATGGTTTTAGAGAGCCACGAGCACCCGGAATCAGGATCTACCGTTGTCCCTTCGTTCCGTCGACACTCGGTTCCGGAGCGACACGAACGGGGACTTGGAATTTTTTCGCTCGAACTCCGGAGCGACACGATCGCTCCGATATTCTACGTTCTCTCGGTCCACGGGCATCAGAGAGCAAAACAGCCTTATAGTTTTAGAGTGCCTCAACGATCATGAATAAGGATCTGACGTTCTCGTTTCCAACCGACGACTTTCGGTTCCGGAGCGACACGAACGCTCCATGATTCTCAATTATCTCGACACAGGTAAGAGACAGAGGACAGCAAGTGTATGGTTTTAGAGAGCCACGAGCACCAGGAATAAGGATCTACCGTTGTCCCTTCGTTCCGTCGACACTCGCTTCCGGAGCGACACGAACGGGGACATAGAATCTTTTCGCTCGGGCTCCGGAGCGACACGAACGTGGACTTAGTATATTTTCGCTCGGGCTCCGGAGCGACACGAACGGGGACTTCGAATTTTTTCGCTCGAACTCCGGAGCGACACGATCGCTCCGATATTCTACGTTCTCTCGGTCCACGGGCATCAGAGAGCAAAACAGCCTAATAGTTTTAGAGTGCCTCAACGATAAGAATTAAGGATCTAACGTTCTCGTTTCGAACCGACGACTTTCGGTTCCGGAGCGACACGAACGGTCCATGATTCTCGATTATCTCGACACAGGTAAGAGGCAGAGGACAACAAGTGTATGGTTTTAGAGAGCCACGAGCACCAGGAATAAGGATCTACCGTTGTCCCTTCGTTCCTTCGACATTCGGTACCGGAGCGGCACGAACGGGGATTTAGAATTTTTTCGCTCGAACTCCGGAGCGACACGATCGCTCCGATATTCTACGTTCTCTCTGGTCCACGGGCATCAGAGAGCAAAACAGCCTAATAGTTTTAGAGTGCCTCAACGATCAGGAATAAGGATCTGACGTTCTCGTTTCGAACCGACGACTTTCGGTTCCGGAGCGACACGAACGCTCCATGATTCTCGATTATCTCGACACAGGTAAGAGACAGAAGACAACAAGTGTATGGTTTTAGAGAGTCACGAGCACCAGGAATAAGAGTCTAACGTTGTCCCTTCGTTCCGTCGACATTCGGTTCCGGAGCGACACGAACGGTGACTTGGAATTTTTTCGCTCGAACTCCGGAGCGACACGATCGCTCCGATATTCTACGTTCTCTCTGGTCCACGGGCATCAGACAGCAAAAACAGCCTAATAGTTTTAGAGTGCCTCAACGATCAGGAATAAGGATCTAACGTTCTCGTTTCGAACCGACGACTTTCGGTTCCGGAGCGACACGAACGCTCCATGATTCTCGATTATCTCGACACAGGTAAGAGACAGAGGACAACAAGTGTATGGTTTTATAGAGCCACGAGCACCAGGAATAAGGATCTACCGTTGCCCCTTCGTTCCGTCGACATTCGGTTCCGGAGCGACACGAACGGGGACTTAGAATTTTATCGCTCGAACTCCGGAGCGACACGATCGCTCCGATATTCTACGTTCTCTCGGTCCACGGGCATCAGAGATCAAAACAGCCTAATAGTTTTAGAGGGCCTCAACGATCAGGAATAAGGATCTAACGTTCTCGTTTCGAACCGACGACTTTCGGTACCGGAGCGACACGAACGCTCCATGATTCTCGATTATCTCGACACAGCTATGAGACAGAGGACAACAAGTGTATGGTTTTAGAGAGCCACGAGCACCAGGAATAAGGATCTACCGTTGTCCCTTCTTTCCGTCGACATTCAATTCCGGAGCGACACGAACGGGTACTTAGAATGTTTTCGCTCGAACTCCGGAGCGACACCATCGCTCCGATATTCTACGTTCTCTCGGCCCACGGGCATCAGAGAGCAAAACAGCCTAATAGTTTTAGAGTGCCTCAACGATAAGAATTAAGGATCTAACGTTCTCGTTTCGAACCGATGACTTTCGGTTCCGGAGCGACACGAACGCTCCATGATTCTCGATTATCTCGACACAGGTAAGAGACAGAGGACAACAACTGTATGGTTTTAGAGAGCCACGAGCACCAGGAATAAGGATCTACCGTTGTCCCTTCGTTCCGTCGACATTCGGTTCCGGAGCGACACGAACGGGGACTTAGAATGTTTTCGCTCGAACTCCTGAGCGACACGATCGCTCCGATATTCTGCGTTCTCTCGGACCACGGGCATCAGAGAGCAAAACAGCCTAATAGTTTTAGAGTGCCTCAACGATCAGGAATAAGGATCTAACGTTCTCGTTTCGAACCGACGACTTTCGGTTCCGGAGCGACACGAACGCTCCATGATTGTCGATTATCTCGACACAGGTAAGAGACAGAGGACAACAAGTGTATGGTTTTAGAGAGCCACGAGCACCAGGAATAAGCATCTACCGTTGTCCCTTCGTTCCGTCGACATTCGGTTCCGGAGCGACACGAACGGTGACTTAGAATGTTTTCGCTCGAACTCCGGAGCGACACCATCGCTCCGATATTCTACGTTCTCTCGGCCCACGGGCATCAGAGAGCAAAACAGCCTAATAGTTTTAGAGTGCCTCAACGATCAGGAATAAGTATCTAACGTTCTCGTTTCGAACCGATGACTTTCGGTTCCGGAGCGACACGAACGCTCCATGATTCTCGATTATCTCGACACAGGTAAGAGACAGAGGACAACAAGTGTATGGTTTTATAGAGCCACGAGCACCAGGAATAAGGATCTACCGTTGCCCCTTCGTTCCGTCGACATTCGGTTCCGGAGCGACACGAACGGGAACTTAGGATTTTCTCGCTCGAACTCCGGAGCGACACGATCGCTCCGACATTCTACGTTCTCTCGGTCCACTGGCATCAGAGTGCAAAACAGCCTAATAGGTTTAGAGTGCCTCAGCGATCAGGAATAAGGATCTAACGTTCTCGTTTCGAACCGATGACTTTCGGTTCCGGAGCGACACGAACGCTCCATGATTCTCGATTATCTCGACACAGGTAAGAGACAGAGGACAACAAGTGTATGGTTTTATAGAGCCACGAGCACCAGGAATAAGGATCTACCGTTGCCCCTTCGTTCCGTCGACATTCGGTTCCGGAGCGACACGAACGGGGACTTAGGATTTTCTCGCTCGAACTCCGGAGCGACACGATCGCTCCGACATTCTACGTTCTCTCGGTCCACTGGCATCAGAGTGCAAAACAGCCTAATAGGTTTAGAGTGCCTCAGCGATCAGGAATAAGGATCTAACGTTCTCGTTTCGAACCGACGGCTTTCGGTTCCGGAGCGACACGAACGCTCCATGATTATCGATTTTCTCGACACAGGTAAGAGACAGAGGACAACAAGTGTATGGTTTTAGAGAGCCGCGAGCACCAGGAATAAGGATCTACCGTTGTCCCTTCGTTCCGTCGACATTCGGTTCCGGAGCGACACGAACGGGGACTTAGAATTTTTTCGCACGGGCTCCGGAGCGACACGAACGGGGGCTTAGAATTTTTTCGCTCGAACTCCGGAGCGACACGATCGCTCCGATATTCTACGTTCTCTCGGCCCACGGGCATCAGAGAGCAAAACAGCCTAATAGTTTTAGAGTGCCTCAACGATCAGTAATAAGGATCTAACGTTCTCGTTTCGAACCGACGACTTTCGGTTCCGGAGCGACACGAACGTTCCATGATTCTCGATTATCTCGACACAGCTAAGAGACAGAGGACAACAAGTGTATGGTTTTAGAGAGCCACGAGCACCAGGAATAAGGATCTACCGTTGTCCCTTCGTTCCGTCGACATTCGGTTCCGGAGCGACACGAACGGGGACTTAGAATTTTTTCGCTCAGGCTCCGGAGCGACACGAACGGGGACGTAGAATTTTTTCGCTCGGGCTCCGGAGCGACACGAACGGGGACTTCGAATTTTTTCGCTCGAACTCCGGAGCGACACGATCGCTCCGATATTCTACGTTCTCTCGGTCCACGGGCATCAGAGAGCAAAACAGCCTAATAGTTTTAGAGTGCCTCAACGATCAGGAATAAGGATCTAACGCTCTCGTTTCGAAACGACGACTTTCGGTTCCGGAGCGACACGAACGCTCCATGATTCTCGATTATCTCGACACAGGTAAGAGACAGAGGACAACAAGTGTATGGTTTTAGAGAGCCACGAGCACCAGGAATAAGGATCTACCCTTGTCCCTTCTTTCCGTCGACATTCGGTTCCGGAGCGACACGAACGGGGACTTAGAATTTTATCGCTCGAACTCCGGAGCGACACGATCGCTCCGATATTCTACGTTCTCTCGGTCCACGGGCATCAGAGATCAAAACAGCCTAATAGTTTTAGAGGGCCTCAACGATCAGGAATAAGGATCTAACGTTCTCGTTTCGAACCGACGACTTTCGGTACCGGAGCGACACGAACGCTCCATGATTCTCGATTATCTCGACACAGCTATGAGACAGAGGACAACAAGTGTATGGTTTTAGAGAGCCACGAGCACCAGGAATAAGGATCTACCGTTGTCCCTTCTTTCCGTCGACATTCAATTCCGGAGCGACACGAACGGGTACTTAGAATGTTTTCGCTCGAACTCCGGAGCGACACCATCGCTCCGATATTCTACGTTCTCTCGGCCCACGGGCATCAGAGAGCAAAACAGCCTAATAGTTTTAGAGTGCCTCAACGATAAGAATTAAGGATCTAACGTTCTCGTTTCGAACCGATGACTTTCGGTTCCGGAGCGACACGAACGCTCCATGATTCTCGATTATCTCGACACAGGTAAGAGACAGAGGACAACAACTGTATGGTTTTAGAGAGCCACGAGCACCAGGAATAAGGATCTACCGTTGTCCCTTCGTTCCGTCGACATTCGGTTCCGGAGCGACACGAACGGGGACTTAGAATGTTTTCGCTCGAACTCCTGAGCGACACGATCGCTCCGATATTCTGCGTTCTCTCGGACCACGGGCATCAGAGAGCAAAACAGCCTAATAGTTTTAGAGTGCCTCAACGATCAGGAATAAGGATCTAACGTTCTCGTTTCGAACCGACGACTTTCGGTTCCGGAGCGACACGAACGCTCCATGATTGTCGATTATCTCGACACAGGTAAGAGACAGAGGACAACAAGTGTATGGTTTTAGAGAGCCACGAGCACCAGGAATAAGCATCTACCGTTGTCCCTTCGTTCCGTCGACATTCGGTTCCGGAGCGACACGAACGGTGACTTAGAATGTTTTCGCTCGAACTCCGGAGCGACACCATCGCTCCGATATTCTACGTTCTCTCGGCCCACGGGCATCAGAGAGCAAAACAGCCTAATAGTTTTAGAGTGCCTCAACGATCAGGAATAAGTATCTAACGTTCTCGTTTCGAACCGATGACTTTCGGTTCCGGAGCGACACGAACGCTCCATGATTCTCGATTATCTCGACACAGGTAAGAGACAGAGGACAACAAGTGTATGGTTTTATAGAGCCACGAGCACCAGGAATAAGGATCTACCGTTGCCCCTTCGTTCCGTCGACATTCGGTTCCGGAGCGACACGAACGGGAACTTAGGATTTTCTCGCTCGAACTCCGGAGCGACACGATCGCTCCGACATTCTACGTTCTCTCGGTCCACTGGCATCAGAGTGCAAAACAGCCTAATAGGTTTAGAGTGCCTCAGCGATCAGGAATAAGGATCTAACGTTCTCGTTTCGAACCGATGACTTTCGGTTCCGGAGCGACACGAACGCTCCATGATTCTCGATTATCTCGACACAGGTAAGAGACAGAGGACAACAAGTGTATGGTTTTATAGAGCCACGAGCACCAGGAATAAGGATCTACCGTTGCCCCTTCGTTCCGTCGACATTCGGTTCCGGAGCGACACGAACGGGGACTTAGGATTTTCTCGCTCGAACTCCGGAGCGACACGATCGCTCCGACATTCTACGTTCTCTCGGTCCACTGGCATCAGAGTGCAAAACAGCCTAATAGGTTTAGAGTGCCTCAGCGATCAGGAATAAGGATCTAACGTTCTCGTTTCGAACCGACGGCTTTCGGTTCCGGAGCGACACGAACGCTCCATGATTATCGATTTTCTCGACACAGGTAAGAGACAGAGGACAACAAGTGTATGGTTTTAGAGAGCCGCGAGCACCAGGAATAAGGATCTACCGTTGTCCCTTCGTTCCGTCGACATTCGGTTCCGGAGCGACACGAACGGGGACTTAGAATTTTTTCGCACGGGCTCCGGAGCGACACGAACGGGGGCTTAGAATTTTTTCGCTCGAACTCCGGAGCGACACGATCGCTCCGATATTCTACGTTCTCTCGGCCCACGGGCATCAGAGAGCAAAACAGCCTAATAGTTTTAGAGTGCCTCAACGATCAGTAATAAGGATCTAACGTTCTCGTTTCGAACCGACGACTTTCGGTTCCGGAGCGACACGAACGTTCCATGATTCTCGATTATCTCGACACAGCTAAGAGACAGAGGACAACAAGTGTATGGTTTTAGAGAGCCACGAGCACCAGGAATAAGGATCTACCGTTGTCCCTTCGTTCCGTCGACATTCGGTTCCGGAGCGACACGAACGGGGACTTAGAATGTTTTCGCTCGAACTCCGGAGCGACACGATCGCTCCGATATTCTACGTTCTCTCGGTCCACGGGCATCAGAGAGCAAAACAGCCTAATAGTTTTAGAGTGCCTCAACGATCAGGAATAAGGATCTAACGCTCTCGTTTCGAAACGACGACTTTCGGTTCCGGAGCGACACGAACGCTCCATGATTCTCGATTATCTCGACACAGGTAAGAGACAGAGGACAACAAGTGTATGGTTTTAGAGAGCCACGAGCACCAGGAATAAGGATCTACCCTTGTCCCTTCTTTCCGTCGACATTCGGTTCCGGAGCGACACGAACGGGGACTTAGAATTTTTTCGCTCAGGCTCCGGAGCGACACGAACGGGGACGTAGAATTTTTTCGCTCGGGCTCCGGAGCGACACGAACGGGGACTTCGAATTTTTTCGCTCGAACTCCGGAGCGACACGATCGCTCCGATATTCTACGTTCTCTCGGTCCACGGGCATCAGAGAGCAATACAGCCTAATAGTTTTAGAGTGCCTCAACGATAAGAATTAAGGATCTAACGTTCTCGTTTCGAACCGATGACTTTCGGTTCCGGAGCGACACGAACGCTCCATGATTCTCGATTATCTCGACACAGGTCAGAGACAGAGGACAACAAGTGTATGGTTTTAGAGAGCCACGAGCACCAGGAATAAGGATCTACCGTTGTCCCTTCGTTCCGTCGACATTCGGTTCCGGAGCGACACGAACGGGGACTTAGAATGTTTTCGCTCGAACTCCGGAGCGACACCATCGCTCCGATATTCTGCGTTCTCTCGGACCACGGGCATCAGAGAGCAAAACAGCCTAATAGTTTTAGAGTGCCTCAACGATCAGGAATAAGGATCTAACGTTCTCGTTTCGAACCGACGACTTTCGGTTCCGGAGCGACACGAACGCTCCATGATTCTCGATTATCTCGACACAGGTAAGAGACAGAGGACAACAACTGTATGGTTTTAGAGAGCCACGAGCACCAGGAATAAGGATCTACCGTTGTCCCTTCGTTCCGTCGACATTCGGTTCCGGAGCGACACGAATGGGGACTTAGAATGTTTTCGCTCGAACTCCGAAGCGACACGATCGCTCCGATATTCTACGTTCTCTCGGTCCACGGGCATCAGAGAGCAAAACAGCCTAATAGTTTTAGAGTGCCTTAACGATAAGAATTAAGGATCTAACGTTCTCGTTTCGAACCGACGACTTTCGGTTCCGGAGCGACACGAACGCTCCATGATTGTCGATTATCTCGACACAGGTAAGAGACAGAGGACAACAAGTGTATGGTTTTAGGGAGCCACGAGCACCAGGAATAAGGATCTACCGTTGTCCCTTCGTTCCGTCTACATTCGGTTCCGGAGCGACACGAACGGGGACTTAGAATTTTTTCGCTCGGGCTCCGAAGCGACACGAACGGGGACTTAGAATTTTATCGCTCGAACTCCGGAGCGACACGATCGCTCCTATATTCTACGTTCTCTCGGTCCACGGGCATCAGAGAGCAAAACAGCCTAATAGATTTAGAGTGCCTCAACGATCAGGAATAAGGATCTGACGTTCTCGTTTCGAACCGACGACTTTCGGTTCCGGAGCGACACGGACGCGCCATGATTCTCGATTATCTCGACACAGGTAAGAGACAGAGGACAGCAAGTGTATGGTTTTAGAGAGCCACGAGCACCAGGAATAAGGATCTACCGTTGTCCCTTCGTTCCGTCGACACTCGCTTCCGGAGCGACACGAACGGGGACATAGAATCTGTTCGCTCGGGCTCCGGAGCGACACGAACGGGGACTTAGTATATTTTCGCTCGGGCTCCGGAGCGACACGAACGGGGACTTCGAATTTTTTCGCTCGAACTCCGGAGCGACACGATCGCTCCGATATTCTACGTTCTCTCGGTCCACGGGCATCAGAGAGCAAAACAGCCTAATAGTTTTAGAGTGCCTCAACGATAAGAATTAAGGATCTAACGTTCTCGTTTCGAACCGACGACTTTCGGTTCCGGAGCGACACGAACGGTCCATGATTCTCGATTATCTCGACACAGGTAAGAGGCAGAGGACAACAAGTGTATGGTTTTAGAGAGCCACGAGCACCAGGAATAAGGATCTACCGTTGTCCCTTCGTTCCTTCGACATTCGGTACCGGAGCGGCACGAACGGGGATTTAGAATTTTTTCGCTCGAACTCCGGAGCGACACGATCGCTCCGATATTCTACGTTCTCTCTGGTCCACGGGCATCAGAGAGCAAAACAGCCTAATAGTTTTAGAGTGCCTCAACGATCAGGAATAAGGATCTGACGTTCTCGTTTCGAACCGACGACTTTCGGTTCCGGAGCGACACGAACGCTCCATGATTCTCGATTATCTCGACACAGGTAAGAGACAGAAGACAACAAGTGTATGGTTTTAGAGAGTCACGAGCACCAGGAATAAGAGTCTAACGTTGTCCCTTCGTTCCGTCGACATTCGGTTCCGGAGCGACACGAACGGTGACTTGGAATTTTTTCGCTCGAACTCCGGAGCGACACGATCGCTCCGATATTCTACGTTCTCTCTGGTCCACGGGCATCAGACTGCAAAAACAGCCTAATAGTTTTAGAGTGCCTCAACGATCAGGAATAAGGATCTAACGTTCTCGTTTCGAACCGACGACTTTCGGTTCCCGAGCGACACGAACGCCCCATGATTCTCGATTATCTCGACACAGGTAAGAGACAGAGGACAACAAGTGTATGGTTTTAGAGAGCCACGAGCACCAGGAATAAGGACCTACCGTTGTCCCTTCGTTCCGTCGACGTTCGGTTCCGGAGCGACACGAACGGGGACTTAGAATTTTTTCGCTCAGGCTCCGGACCGACACGAACGTGGACGTAGAATTTTTCCGCTCGAACTCCGGAGCGACACGATCGCTCAGATATTCTACGTTCTCTCGGTCCACGGGCATCAGAGAGCAAAACAGCCTTATAGTTTTAGATTGCCTCAACGATCAGGAATAAGGATCTATCGTCCTCGCTTCGAACCGACGACTTTCGGTTCCGGAGCGACACGAACGCCCCATGATTCTCGATTATCTCGACACAGGTAAGAGACAGAGGACAACAAGTGTATGGTTTTAGAGAGCCACGAGCACCAGGAATAAGAGTCTAACGTTGTCCCTTCGTTCCGTCGACATTCGGTTCCGGAGCGACACGAACGGGGACTTAGAATTTTATCGCTCGAACTCCGGAGCGACACGATCGCTCCGATATTCTACGTTCTCTCGGTCCACGGGCATCAGAGATCAAAACAGCCTAATAGTTTTAGAGGGCCTCAACGATCAGGAATAAGGATCTAACGTTCTCGTTTCGAACCGACGACTTTCGGTACCGGAGCGACACGAACGCTCCATGATTCTCGATTATCTCGACACAGCTATGAGACAGAGGACAACAAGTGTATGGTTTTAGAGAGCCACGAGCACCAGGAATAAGGATCTACCGTTGTCCCTTCTTTCCGTCGACATTCAATTCCGGAGCGACACGAACGGGGACTTAGAATGTTTTCGCTCGAACTCCGGAGCGACACCATCGCTCCGATATTCTACGTTCTCTCGGCCCACAGGCATCAGAGAGCAAAACAGCCTAATAGTTTTAGAGTGCCTCAACGATCAGGAATAAGTATCTAACGTTCTCGTTTCGAACCGATGACTTTCGGTTCCGGAGCGACACGAACGCTCCATGATTCTCGATTATCTCGACACAGGTAAGAGACAGAGGACAACAAGTGTATGGTTTTATAGAGCCACGAGCACCAGGAATAAGGATCTACCGTTGCCCCTTCGTTCCGTCGACATTCGGTTCCGGAGCGACACGAACGGGGACTTAGGATTTTCTCGCTCGAACTCCGGAGCGACACGATCGCTCCGACATTCTACGTTCTCTCGGTCCACGGGCATCAGAGAGCAAAACAGCCTAATAGTTTTAGAGTGCCTCAACGATCAGGAATAAGGATTTAACGTTCTCGTTTCGATCCGACGACTTTCGGTTCCGGAGCGACACGAACGCTCCATGATTCTCGATTATCTCGACACAGGTATGAGACAGAGGACAACAAGTGTATGGTTTTAGAGAGCCACGAGCACCAGGAATAAGGATCTACCGTTGTCCCTTCGTTCCGTCGACACTCGGTTCCGGAGCGACACGAACGGGGACTTAGAATGTTTTCGCTCGAACTCCGGAGCGACACCATCGCTCCGATATTCTACGTTCTCTCGGCCCACGGGCATCAGAGAGCAAAACAGCCTAATAGTTTTAGAGTGCCTCAACGATCAGTAATAAGGATCTAACGTTCTCGTTTCGAACCGACGACTTTCGGTTCCGGAGCGACACGAACGTTCCATGATTCTCGATTATCTCGACACAGCTAAGAGACAGAGGACAACAAGTGTATGGTTTTAGAGAGCCACGAGCACCAGGAATAAGGATCTACCGTTGTCCCTTCGTTCCGTCGACGTTCGGTTCCGGAGCGACACGAACGTGGACTTAGAATTTTTTCGCTCGGGCTCCGGAGCGACACGAACGGGGACTTAGAATTTTATCGCTCGAACTCCGGAGCGACACGATCGCTCCGATATTCTACGTTCTCTCGGTCCACGGGCATCAGAGATCAAAACAGCCTAATAGTTTTAGAGGGCCTCAACGATCAGGAATAAGGATCTAACGTTCTCGTTTCGAACCGACGACTTTCGGTACCGGAGCGACACGAACGCTCCATGATTCTCGATTATCTCGACACAGCTATGAGACAGAGGACAACAAGTGTATGGTTTTAGAGAGCCACGAGCACCAGGAATAAGGATCTACCGTTGTCCCTTCTTTCCGTCGACATTCAATTCCGGAGCGACACGAACGGGTACTTAGAATGTTTTCGCTCGAACTCCGGAGCGACACCATCGCTCCGATATTCTACGTTCTCTCGGCCCACGGGCATCAGAGAGCAAAACAGCCTAATAGTTTTAGAGTGCCTCAACGATAAGAATTAAGGATCTAACGTTCTCGTTTCGAACCGATGACTTTCGGTTCCGGAGCGACACGAACGCTCCATGATTCTCGATTATCTCGACACAGGTAAGAGACAGAGGACAACAACTGTATGGTTTTAGAGAGCCACGAGCACCAGGAATAAGGATCTACCGTTGTCCCTTCGTTCCGTCGACATTCGGTTCCGGAGCGACACGAACGGGGACTTAGAATGTTTTCGCTCGAACTCCTGAGCGACACGATCGCTCCGATATTCTGCGTTCTCTCGGACCACGGGCATCAGAGAGCAAAACAGCCTAATAGTTTTAGAGTGCCTCAACGATCAGGAATAAGGATCTAACGTTCTCGTTTCGAACCGACGACTTTCGGTTCCGGAGCGACACGAACGCTCCATGATTGTCGATTATCTCGACACAGGTAAGAGACAGAGGACAACAAGTGTATGGTTTTAGAGAGCCACGAGCACCAGGAATAAGCATCTACCGTTGTCCCTTCGTTCCGTCGACATTCGGTTCCGGAGCGACACGAACGGTGACTTAGAATGTTTTCGCTCGAACTCCGGAGCGACACCATCGCTCCGATATTCTACGTTCTCTCGGCCCACGGGCATCAGAGAGCAAAACAGCCTAATAGTTTTAGAGTGCCTCAACGATCAGGAATAAGTATCTAACGTTCTCGTTTCGAACCGATGACTTTCGGTTCCGGAGCGACACGAACGCTCCATGATTCTCGATTATCTCGACACAGGTAAGAGACAGAGGACAACAACTGTGTGGTTTTAGAGAGCCACGAGCACCAGGAATAAGGATCTACCGTTGTCCCTTCGTTCCGTCGACATTCGGTTCCGGAGCGACACGAATGGGGACTTAGAATGTTTTCGCTCGAACTCCGGAGCGACACGATCGCTCCGATATTCTACGTTCTCTCGGTCCACGGGCATCAGAGAGCAAAACAGCCTAATAGTTTTAGAGTGCCTTAACGATAAGAATTAAGGATCTAACGTTCTCGTTTCGAACCGACGACTTTCGGTTCCGGAGCGACACGAACGCTCCATGATTGTCGATTATCTCGACACAGGTAAGAGACAGAGGACAACAAGTGTATGGTTTTAGAGAGCCACGAGCACCAGGAATAAGGATCTACCGTTGTCCCTTCGTTCCTTCGACATTCGGTACCGGAGCGACACGAACGGGGATTTAGAATTTTTTCGCTCGGTCGCCGGAGCGACACAAACGGGGACTTAGAATTTTTTCGCTCGAACTCCGGAGCGACACGATCGCTCCGATATTCTACGTTCTCTCTGGTCCACGGGCATCAGAGAGCAAAACAGCCTAATAGTTTTAGAGTGCCTCAACGATCAGGAATAAGGATCTGACGTTCTCGTTTCGAACCGACGACTTTCGGTTCCGGAGCGACACGAACGCACCATGATTCTCGATTATCTCGACACAGCTAAGAGACAGAGGACAACAAGTGTATGGTTTTAGAGAGCCACGAGCACCAGGAATAAGGATCTACCGTTGTCCCTTCGTTCCGTCGACATTCGGTTCCGGAGCGACACGAACGGGGACTCAGAATGTTTTCGCTCGAACTCCGGAGCGACACGATCGCTCCGATATTCTACGTTCTCTCGGTCCACGGGCATCAGAGAGCAAAACAGCCTAATAGTTTTAGAGTGCCTCAACGATCAGGAATAAGGATCTAACGTTCTCGTTTCGAACCGACGGCTTTCGTTTCCGGAGCGACACGAACGCTCCATGATTCTCGATTATCTCGACACAGGTAAGAGACAGAGGACAACAAGTGTATGGTTTTATAGAGCCACGAGCACCAGGAATAAGGATCTACCGTTGCCCCTTCGTTCCGTCGACATTCGGTTCCGGAGCGACACGAACGGGAACTTAGGATTTTCTCGCTCGAACTCCGGAGCGACACGATCACTCCGACATTCTACGTTCTCTCGGTCCACTGGCATCAGAGTGCAAAACAGCCTAATAGGTTTAGAGTGCCTCAGCGATCAGGAATAAGGATCTAACGTTCTCGTTTCGAACCGATGACTTTCGGTTCCGGAGCGACACGAACGCTCCATGATTCTCGATTATCTCGACACAGGTAAGAGACAGAGGACAACAAGTGTATCGTTTTATAGAGCCACGAGCACCAGGAATAAGGATCTACCGTTGCCCCTTCGTTCCGTCGACATTCGGTTCCGGAGCGACACGAACGGGGACTTAGGATTTTCTCGCTCGAACTCCGGAGCGACACGATCGCTCCGACATTCTACGTTCTCTCGGTCCACTGGCATCAGAGTGCAAAACAGCCTAATAGGTTTAGAGTGCCTCAGCGATCAGGAATAAGGATCTAACGTTCTCGTTTCGAACCGACGTCTTTCGGTTCCGGAGCGACACGAACGCTCCATGATTATCGATTTTCTCGACACAGGTAAGAGACAGAGGACAACAAGTGTATGGTTTTAGAGAGCCGCGAGCACCAGGAATAAGGATCTACCGTTGTCCCTTCGTTCCGTCGACATTCGGTTCCGGAGCGACACGAACGGGGACTTAGAATTTTTTCGCACGGGCTCCGGAGCGACACGAACGGGGGCTTAGAATTTTTTCGCTCGAACTCCGGAGCGACACGATCGCTCCGATATTCTACGTTCTCTCGGCCCACGGGCATCAGAGAGCAATACAGCCTAATAGTTTTAGAGTGCCTCAACGATCAGGAATAAGGATCTAACGCTCTCGTTTCGAAACGACGACTTTCGGTTCCGGAGCGACACGAACGCTCCATGATTCTCGATTATCTCGACACAGGTAAGAGACAGAGGACAACAAGTGTATGGTTTTAGAGAGCCACGAGCACCAGGAATAAGGATCTACCCTTGTCCCTTCTTTCCGTCGACATTCGGTTCCGGAGCGACACGAACGGGGACTTAGAATTTTTTCGCTCAGGCTCCGGAGCGACACGAACGGGGACGTAGAATTTTTTCGCTCGGGCTCCGGAGCGACACGAACGGGGACTTCGAATTTTTTCGCTCGAACTCCGGAGCGACACGATCGCTCCGATATTCTACGTTCTCTCGGTCCACGGGCATCAGAGAGCAATACAGCCTAATAGTTTTAGAGTGCCTCAACGATCAGGAATAAGGATCTAACGCTCTCGTTTCGAAACGACGACTTTCGGTTCCGGAGCGACACGAACGCTCCATGATTCTCGATTATCTCGACACAGGTAAGAGACAGAGGACAACAAGTGTATGGTTTTAGAGAGCCACGAGCACCAGGAATAAGGATCTACCCTTGTCCCTTCTTTCCGTCGACATTCGGTTCCGGAGCGACACGAACGGGGACTTAGAATTTTTTCGCTCAGGCTCCGGAGCGACACGAACGGGGACGTAGAATTTTTTCGCTCGGGCTCCGGAGCGACACGAACGGGGACTTCGAATTTTTTCGCTCGAACTCCGGAGCGACACGATCGCTCCGATATTCTACGTTCTCTCGGTCCACGGGCATCAGAGAGCAATACAGCCTAATAGTTTTAGAGTGCCTCAACGATCAGGAATAAGGATCTAACGCTCTCGTTTCGAAACGACGACTTTCGGTTCCGGAGCGACACGAACGCTCCATGATTCTCGATTATCTCGACACAGGTAAGAGACAGAGGACAACAAGTGTATGGTTTTAGAGAGCCACGAGCACCAGGAATAAGGATCTACCCTTGTCCCTTCTTTCCGTCGACATTCGGTTCCGGAGCGACACGAACGGGGACTTAGAATTTTTTCGCTCAGGCTCCGGAGCGACACGAACGGGGACGTAGAATTTTTTCGCTCGGGCTCCGGAGCGACACGAACGGGGACTTCGAATTTTTTCGCTCGAACTCCGGAGCGACACGATCGCTCCGATATTCTACGTTCTCTCGGTCCACGGGCATCAGAGAGCAATACAGCCTAATAGTTTTAGAGTGCCTCAACGATAAGAATTAAGGATCTAACGTTCTCGTTTCAAACCGATGACTTTCGGTTCCGGAGCGACACGAACGCTCCATGATTCTCGATTATCTCGACACAGGTCAGAGACAGAGGACAACAAGTGTATGGTTTTAGAGAGCCACGAGCACCAGGAATAAGGATCTACCGTTGTCCCTTCGTTCCGTCGACATTCGGTTCCGGAGCGACACGAACGGGGACTTAGAATGTTTTCGCTCGAACTCCGGAGCGACACCATCGCTCCGATATTCTGCGTTCTCTCGGACCACGGGCATCAGAGAGCAAAACAGCCTAATAGTTTTAGAGTGCCTCAACGATCAGGAATAAGGATCTAACGTTCTCGTTTCGAACCGACGACTTTCGGTTCCGGAGCGACACGAACGCTCCATGATTGTCGATTATCTCGACACAGGTAAGAGACAGAGGACAACAAGTGTATGGTTTTAGAGAGCCACGAGCACCAGGAATAAGCATCTACCGTTGTCCCTTCGTTCCGTCGACATTCGGTTCCGGAGCGACACGAACGGTGACTTAGAATGTTTTCGCTCGAACTCCGGAGCGACACCATCGCTCCGATATTCTACGTTCTCTCGGCCCACGGGCATCAGAGAGCAAAACAGCCTAATAGTTTTAGAGTGCCTCAACGATCAGGAATAAGTATCTAACGTTCTCGTTTCGAACCGATGACTTTCGGTTCCGGAGCGACGCGAACGCTCCATGATTCTCGATTATCTCGACACAGGTAAGAGACAGAGGACAACAAGTGTATGGTTTTAGAGAGCCACGAGCACCAGGAATAAGGATCTACCGTTGTCCCTTCGTTCCGTCGACATTCGGTTCCGGAGCGACACGAACGGGGACTTAGAATTTTTTCGCACGGGCTCCGGAGCGACACGACCGGGGCTTAGAATTTTTTCGCTCGAACTCCGGAGCGACACGATCGCTCCGATATTCTACGTTCTCTCGGCCCACGGGCATCAGAGAGCAAAACAGCCTAATAGTTTTAGAGTGCCTCAACGATCAGTAATAAGGATCTAACGTTCTCGTTTCGAACCTACGACTTTCGGTTCCGGAGCGACACGAACGTTCCATGATTCTCGATTATCTCGACACAGCTAAGAGACAGAGGACAACAAGTGTATGGTTTTAGAGAGCCACGAGCACCAGGAATAAGGATCTACCCTTGTCCCTTCGTTCCGTCGACATTCGGTTCCGGAGCGACACGAACGGGGACTTAGAATTTTCTCGCTCGAACTCCGGAGCGACACGATCGCTCCGACATTCTACGTTCTCTCGGCCCACGGGCATCAGAGAGCAAAACAGCCTAAAAGTTTTAGAGTGCCTCAACGATCAGGAATAAGGATCTAACGTTCTCGTTTCGAACCGACGACTTTCGGTTCCGGAGCGGCACGAACGCTCCATGATTCTCGATTATCTCGACACAGGTCAGAGACAGAGGACAACAACTGTATGGTTTTAGAGAGCCACGAGCACCAGGAATCAGGATCTACCGTTGTCCCTTCGTTCCGTCGACATTCGGTTCCGGAGCGACACGAACGGGGACTTAGAATGTTTTCGCTGGAACTCCGGAGCGACACCATCGCTCCGATATTCTACGTTCTCTCGGCCCACGGGCATCAGAGAGCAAAACAGCCTAATAGTTTTAGAGTGCCTCAACGATCAGGAATAAGTATCTAACGTTCTCGTTTCGAACCGATGACTTTCGGTTCCGGAGCGACACGAACGCTCCATGATTCTCGATTATCTCGACACAGGTAAGAGACAGAGGACAACAAGTGTATGGTTTTATAGAGCCACGAGCACCTGGAATAAGGATCTACCGTTGCCCCTTCGTTCCGTCGACATTCGGTTCCGGAGCGACACGAACGGGGACTTAGGATTTTCTCGCTCGAACTCCGGAGCGACACGATCGCTCCGACATTCTACGTTCTCTCGGCCCACGGGCATCAGAGAGCAAAACAGCCTAATAGTTTTAGAGTGCCTCAACGATCAGTAATAAGGATCTAACGTTCTCGTTTCGAACCGATGACTTTCGGTTCCGGAGCGACACGAACGCTCCATGATTCTCGATTATCTCGACACAGGTAAGAGACAGAGGACAACAACTGTATGGTTTTAGAGAGCCACGAGCACCAGGAATAAGGATCTACCGTTGTCCCTTCGTTCCGTCGACATTCGGTTCCGGAGCGACACGAATGGGGACTTAGAATGTTTTCGCTCGAACTCCGGAGCGACACGATCGCTCCGATATTCTACGTTCTCTCGGTCCACGGGCATCAGAGAGCAAAACAGCCTAATAGTTTTAGAGTGCCTTAACGATAAGAATTAAGGATCTAACGTTCTCGTTTCGAACCGACGACTTTCGGTTCCGGAGCGACACGAACGCTCCATGATTGTCGATTATCTCGACACAGGTAAGAGACAGAGGACAACAAGTGTATGGTTTTAGAGAGCCACGAGCACCAGGAATAAGGATCTACCGTTGTCCCTTCGTTCCTTCGACATTCGGTACCGGAGCGACACGAACGGGGATTTAGAATTTTTTCGCTCGGTCGCCGGAGCGACACAAACGGGGACTTAGAATTTTTTCGCTCGAACTCCGGAGCGACACGATCGCTCCGATATTCTACGTTCTCTCTGGTCCACGGGCATCAGAGAGCAAAACAGCCTAATAGTTTTAGAGTGCCTCAACGATCAGGAATAAGGATCTGACGTTCTCGTTTCGAACCGACGACTTTCGGTTCCGGAGCGACACGAACGCTCCATGATTCTCGATTATCTCGACACAGCTAAGAGACAGAGGACAACAAGTGTATGGTTTTAGAGAGCCACGAGCACCAGGAATAAGGATCTACCGTTGTCCCTTCGTTCCGTCGACATTCGGTTCCGGAGCGACACGAACGGGGACTCAGAATGTTTTCGCTCGAACTCCGGAGCGACACGATCGCTCCGATATTCTACGTTCTCTCGGTCCACGGGCATCAGAGAGCAAAACAGCCTAATAGTTTTAGAGTGCCTCAACGATCAGGAATAAGGATCTAACGTTCTCGTTTCGAACCGACGGCTTTCGTTTCCGGAGCGACACGAACGCTCCATGATTCTCGATTATCTCGACACAGGTAAGAGACAGAGGACAACAAGTGTATGGTTTTATAGAGCCACGAGCACCAGGAATAAGGATCTACCGTTGCCCCTTCGTTCCGTCGACATTCGGTTCCGGAGCGACACGAACGGGAACTTAGGATTTTCTCGCTCGAACTCCGGAGCGACACGATCGCTCCGACATTCTACGTTCTCTCGGTCCACTGGCATCAGAGTGCAAAACAGCCTAATAGGTTTAGAGTGCCTCAGCGATCAGGAATAAGGATCTAACGTTCTCGTTTCGAACCGATGACTTTCGGTTCCGGAGCGACACGAACGCTCCATGATTCTCGATTATCTCGACACAGGTAAGAGACAGAGGACAACAACTGTATGGTTTTAGAGAGCCACGAGCACCAGGAATAAGGATCTACCGTTGTCCCTTCGTTCCGTCGACATTCGGTTCCGGAGCGACACGAACGGGGACTTAGAATGTTTTCGCTCGAACTCCGGAGCGACACCATCGCTCCGATATTCTGCGTTCTCTCGGACCACGGGCATCAGAGAGCAAAACAGCCTAATAGTTTTAGAGTGCCTCAACGATCAGGAATAAGGATCTAATGTTCTCGTTTCGAACCGACGACTTTCGGTTCCGGAGCGACACGAACGCTACATGATTGTCGATTATCTCGACACAGGTAAGAGACAGAGGACAACAAGTGTATGGTTTTAGAGAGCCACGAGCACCAGGAATAAGCATCTACCGTTGTCCCTTCGTTCCGTCGACATTCGGTTCCGGAGCGACACGAACGGTGACTTAGAATGTTTTCGCTCGAACTCCGGAGCGACACCATCGCTCCGATATTCTACGTTCTCTCGGCCCACGGGCATCAGAGAGCAAAACAGCCTAATAGTTTTAGAGTGCCTCAACGATCAGGAATAAGTATCTAACGTTCTCGTTTCGAACCGATGACTTTCGGTTCCGGAGCGACGCGAACGCTCCATGATTCTCGATTATCTCGACACAGGTAAGAGACAGAGGACAACAACTGTATGGTTTTAGAGAGCCACGAGCACCAGGAATAAGGATCTACCGTTGTCCCTTCATTCCGTCGACATTCGGTTCCGGAGCGACACGAACGGGGACTTAGAATTTTCTCGCTCGAACTCCGGAGCGACACGATCGCTCCGACATTCTACGTTCTCTCGGCCCACGGGCATCAGAGAGCAAAACAGCCTAATAGTTTTAGAGTGCCTCAACGATCAGTAATAAGGATCTAACGTTCTCGTTTCGAACCGACGACTTTCGGTTCCGGAGCGACACGAACGTTCCATGATTCTCGATTATCTCGACACAGCTAAGAGACAGAGGACAACAAGTGTATGGTTTTAGAGAGCCACGAGCACCAGGAATAAGGATCTACCCTTGTCCCTTCGTTCCGTCGACATTCGGTTCCGGAGCGACACGAACGGGGACTTAGAATTTTCTCGCTCGAACTCCGGAGCGACACGATCGCTCCGACATTCTACGTTCTCTCGGCCCACGGGCATCAGAGAGCAAAACAGCCTAAAAGTTTTAGAGTGCCTCAACGATCAGGAATAAGGATCTAACGTTCTCGTTTCGAACCGACGACTTTCGGTTCCGGAGCGGCACGAACACTCCATGATTCTCGATTATCTCGACACAGGTCAGAGACAGAGGACAACAACTGTATGGTTTTAGAGAGCCACGAGCACCAGGAATCAGGATCTACCGTTGTCCCTTCGTTCCGTCGACATTCGGTTCCGGAGCGACACGAACGGGGACTTAGAATGTTTTCGCTGGAACTCCGGAGCGACACCATCGCTCCGATATTCTACGTTCTCTCGGCCCACGGGCATCAGAGAGCAAAACAGCCTAATAGTTTTAGAGTGCCTCCACGATCAGGAATAAGTATCTAACGTTCTCGTTTCGAACCGATGACTTTCGGTTCCGGAGCGACACGAACGCTCCATGATTCTCGATTATCTCGACACAGGTAAGAGACAGAGGACAACAAGTGTATGGTTTTATAGAGCCACGAGCACCTGGAATAAGGATCTACCGTTGCCCCTTCGTTCCGTCGACATTCGGTTCCGGAGCGACACGAACGGGGACTTAGGATTTTCTCGCTCGAACTCCGGAGCGACACGATCGCTCCGACATTCTACGTTCTCTCGGCCCACGGGCATCAGAGAGCAAAACAGCCTAATAGTTTTAGAGTGCCTCAACGATCAGTAATAAGGATCTAACGTTCTCGTTTCGAACCGATGACTTTCGGTTCCGGAGCGACACGAACGCTCCATGATTCTCGATTATCTCGACACAGGTAAGAGACAGAGGACAACAACTGTATGGTTTTAGAGAGCCACGAGCACCAGGAATAAGGATCTACCGTTGTCCCTTCGTTCCGTCGACATTCGGTTCCGGAGCGACACGAATGGGGACTTAGAATGTTTTCGCTCGAACTCCGGAGCGACACGATCGCTCCGATATTCTACGTTCTCTCGGTCCACGGGCATCAGAGAGCAAAACAGCCTAATAGTTTTAGAGTGCCTTAACGATAAGAATTAAGGATCTAACGTTCTCGTTTCGAACCGACGACTTTCGGTTCCGGAGCGACACGAACGCTCCATGATTGTCGATTATCTCGACACAGGTAAGAGACAGAGGACAACAAGTGTATGGTTTTAGAGAGCCACGAGCACCAGGAATAAGGATCTACCGTTGTCCCTTCGTTCCTTCGACATTCGGTACCGGAGCGACACGAACGGGGATTTAGAATTTTTTCGCTCGGTCGCCGGAGCGACACAAACGGGGACTTAGAATTTTTTCGCTCGAACTCCGGAGCGACACGATCGCTCCGATATTCTACGTTCTCTCTGGTCCACGGGCATCAGAGAGCAAAACAGCCTAATAGTTTTAGAGTGCCTCAACGATCAGGAATAAGGATCTGACGTTCTCGTTTCGAACCGACGACTTTCGGTTCCGGAGCGACACGAACGCTCCATGATTCTCGATTATCTCGACACAGCTAAGAGACAGAGGACAACAAGTGTATGGTTTTAGAGAGCCACGAGCACCAGGAATAAGGATCTACCGTTGTCCCTTCGTTCCGTCGACATTCGGTTCCGGAGCGACACGAACGGGGACTCAGAATGTTTTCGCTCGAACTCCGGAGCGACACGATCGCTCCGATATTCTACGTTCTCTCGGTCCACGGGCATCAGAGAGCAAAACAGCCTAATAGTTTTAGAGTGCCTCAACGATCAGGAATAAGGATGTAACGTTCTCGTTTCGAATCGACGGCTTTCGTTTCCGGAGCGACACGAACGCTCCATGATTCTCGATTATCTCGACACAGGTAAGAGACAGAGGACAACAAGTGTATGGTTTTATAGAGCCACGAGCACCAGGAATAAGGATCTACCGTTGCCCCTTCGTTCCGTCGACATTCGGTTCCGGAGCGACACGAACGGGAACTTAGGATTTTCTCGCTCGAACTCCGGAGCGACACGATCGCTCCGACATTCTACGTTCTCTCGGTCCACTGGCATCAGAGTGCAAAACAGCCTAATAGGTTTAGAGTGCCTCAGCGATCAGGAATAAGGATCTAACGTTCTCGTTTCGAACCGATGACTTTCGGTTCCGGAGCGACACGAACGCTCCATGATTCTCGATTATCTCGACACAGGTAAGAGACAGAGGACAACAAGTGTATGGTTTTATAGAGCCACGAGCACCAGGAATAAGGATCTACCGTTGCCCCTTCGTTCCGTCGACATTCGGTTCCGGAGCGACACGAACGGGGACTTAGGATTTTCTCGCTCGAACTCCGGAGCGACACGATCGCTCCGACATTCTACGTTCTCTCGGTCCACTGGCATCAGAGTGCAAAACAGCCTAATAGGTTTAGAGTGCCTCAGCGATCAGGAATAAGGATCTAACGTTCTCGTTTCGAACCGACGGCTTTCGGTTCCGGAGCGACACGAACGCTCCATGATTATCGATTTTCTCGACACAGGTAAGAGACAGAGGACAACAAGTGTATGGTTTTAGAGAGCCGCGAGCACCAGGAATAAGGATCTACCGTTGTCCCTAAGTTCCGTCGACATTCGGTTCCGGAGCGACACGAACGGGGACTTAGAATTTTTTCGCACGGGCTCCGGAGCGACACGAACGGGGGCTTAGAATTTTTTCGCTCGAACTCCGGAGCGACACGATCGCTCCGATATTCTACGTTCTCTCGGCCCACGGGCATCAGAGAGCAAAACAGCCTAATAGTTTTAGAGTGCCTCAACGATCAGTAATAAGGATCTAACGTTCTCGTTTCGAACCGACGACTTTCGGTTCCGGAGCGACACGAACGCTCCATGATTCTCGATTATCTCGACACAGGTAAGAGACAGAGGACAACAAGTGTATGGTTTTAGAGAGCCACGAGCACCAGGAATAAGGATCTACCCTTGTCCCTTCTTTCCGTCGACATTCGGTTCCGGAGCGACACGAACGGGGACTTAGAATTTTTTCGCTCAGGCTCCGGAGCGACACGAACGGGGACGTAGAATTTTTTCGCTCGGGCTCCGGAGCGACACGAACGGGGACTTCGAATTTTTTCGCTCGAACTCCGGAGCGACACGATCGCTCCGATATTCTACGTTCTCTCGGTCCACGGGCATCAGAGAGCAATACAGCCTAATAGTTTTAGAGTGCCTCAACGATAAGAATTAAGGATCTAACGTTCTCGTTTCGAACCGATGACTTTCGGTTCCGGAGCGACACGAACGCTCCATGATTCTCGATTATCTCGACACAGGTAAGAGACAGAGGACAACAACTGTATGGTTTTAGAGAGCCACGAGCACCAGGAATAAGGATCTACCGTTGTCCCTTCGTTCCGTCGACATTCGGTTCCGGAGCGACACGAACGGGGACTTAGAATGTTTTCGCTCGAACTCCGGAGCGACACCATCGCTCCGATATTCTGCGTTCTCTCGGACCACGGGCATCAGAGAGCAAAACAGCCTAATAGTTTTAGAGTGCCTCAACGATCAGGAATAAGGATCTAACGTTCTCGTTTCGAACCGACGACTTTCGGTTCCGGAGCGACACGAACGCTACATGATTGTCGATTATCTCGACACAGGTAAGAGACAGAGGACAACAAGTGTATGGTTTTAGAGAGCCACGAGCACCAGGAATAAGCATCTACCGTTGTCCCTTCGTTCCGTCGACATTCGGTTCCGGAGCGACACGAACGGTGACTTAGAATGTTTTCGCTCGAACTCCGGAGCGACACCATCGCTCCGATATTCTACGTTCTCTCGGCCCACGGGCATCAGAGAGCAAAACAGCCTAATAGTTTTAGAGTGCCTCAACGATCAGGAATAAGTATCTAACGTTCTCGTTTCGAACCGATGACTTTCGGTTCCGGAGCGACGCGAACGCTCCATGATTCTCGATTATCTCGACACAGGTAAGAGACAGAGGACAACAACTGTATGGTTTTAGAGAGCCACGAGCACCAGGAATAAGGATCTACCGTTGTCCCTTCGTTCCGTCGACATTCGGTTCCGGAGCGACACGAACGGGGACTTAGAATTTTTTCGCACGGGCTCCGGAGCGACACGAACGGGGGCTTAGAATTTTTTCGCTCGAACTCCGGAGCGACACGATCGCTCCGATATTCTACGTTCTCTCGGCCCACGGGCATCAGAGAGCAAAACAGCCTAATAGTTTTAGAGTGCCTCAACGATCAGTAATAAGGATCTAACGTTCTCGTTTCGAACCTACGACTTTCGGTTCCGGAGCGACACGAACGTTCCATGATTCTCGATTATCTCGACACAGCTAAGAGACAGAGGACAACAAGTGTATGGTTTTAGAGAGCCACGAGCACCAGGAATAAGGATCTACCCTTGTCCCTTCGTTCCGTCGACATTCGGTTCCGGAGCGACACGAACGGGGACTTAGAATTTTCTCGCTCGAACTCCGGAGCGACACGATCGCTCCGACATTCTACGTTCTCTCGGCCCACGGGCATCAGAGAGCAAAACAGCCTAAAAGTTTTAGAGTGCCTCAACGATCAGGAATAAGGATCTAACGTTCTCGTTTCGAACCGACGACTTTCGGTTCCGGAGCGGCACGAACGCTCCATGATTCTCGATTATCTCGACATAGGTCAGAGACAGAGGACAACAACTGTATGGTTTTAGAGAGCCACGAGCACCAGGAATCAGGATCTACCGTTGTCCCTTCGTTCCGTCGACATTCGGTTCCGGAGCGACACGAACGGGGACTTAGAATGTTTTCGCTCGAACTCCGGAGCGACACCATCGCTCCGATATTCTACGTTCTCTCGGCCCACGGGCATCAGAGAGCAAAACAGCCTAATAGTTTTAGAGTGCCTCAACGATCAGGAATAGGTATCTAACGTTTTCGTTTCGAACCGATGACTTTCGGTTCCGGAGCGACACGAACGCTCCATGATTCTCGATTATCTCGACACAGGTAAGAGACAGAGGACAACAAGTGTATGGTTTTATAGAGCCACGAGCACCTGGAATAAGGATCTACCGTTGCCCCTTCGTTCCGTCGACATTCGGTTCCGGAGCGACACGAACGGGGACTTAGGATTTTCTCGCTCGAACTCCGGAGCGACACGATCGCTCCGACATTCTACGTTCTCTCGGCCCACGGGCATCAGAGAGCAAAACAGCCTAATAGTTTTAGAGTGCCTCAACGATCAGTAATAAGGATCTAACGTTCTCGTTTCGAACCGACGACTTTCGGTTCCGGAGCGACACGAACGTTCCATGATTCTCGATTATCTCGACACAGCTAAGAGACAGAGGACAACAAGTGTATGGTTTTAGAGAGCCACGAGCACCAGGAATAAGCATCTACCGTTGTCCCTTCGTTCCGTCGACATTCGGTTCCGGAGCGACACGAACGGTGACTTAGAATGTTTTCGCTCGAACTCCGGAGCGACACCATCGCTCCGATATTCTACGTTCTCTCGGGCCACGGGCATCAGAGAGCAAAACAGCCTAATAGTTTTAGAGTGCCTCAACGATCAGGAATAAGTATCTAACGTTCTCGTTTCGAACCGATGACTTTCGGTTCCGGAGCGACACGAACGTTCCATGATTCTCGATTATCTCGACACAGCTAAGAGACAGAGGACAACAAGTGTATGGTTTTAGAGAGCCACGAGCACCAGGAATAAGCATCTACCGTTGTCCCTTCGTTCCGTCGACATTCGGTTCCGGAGCGACACGAACGGTGACTTAGAATGTTTTCGCTCGAACTCCGGAGCGACACCATCGCTCCGATATTCTACGTTCTCTCGGGCCACGGGCATCAGAGAGCAAAACAGCCTAATAGTTTTAGAGTGCCTCAACGATCAGGAATAAGTATCTAACGTTCTCGTTTCGAACCGATGACTTTCGGTTCCGGAGCGACACGAACGCTCCATGATTCTCGATTATCTCGACACAGGTAAGAGACAGAGGACAACAAGTGTATGGTTTTAGAGAGCCACGAGCACCAGGAATAAGGATCTACCCTTGTCCCTTCGTTCCGTCGACATTCGGTTCCGGAGCGACACGAACGGGGACTTAGAATTTTCTCGCTCGAACTCCGGAGCGACACGATCGCTCCGACATTCTACGTTCTCTCGGCCCACGGGCATCAGAGAGCAAAACAGCCTAAAAGTTTTAGAGTGCCTCAACGATCAGGAATAAGGATCTAACGTTCTCGTTTCGAACCGACGACTTTCGGTTCCGGAGCGGCACGAACGCTCCATGATTCTCGATTATCTCGACACAGGTAAGAGACAGAGGGCAACAAGTGTATGGTTTTAGAGAGCCACGAGAACCAGGAATAAGGATCTACCGTTGTCCCTTCGTTCCGTCGACATTCGGTTCCGGAGCGACACGAACGGGGACTTACAATTTTTTCGCTCGCACTCCGGAGCGACACGATCGCTCCGATATTCTACGTTCTCTCGGTCCACTGGCATCAGAGTGCAAAACAGCCTAATAGGTTTAGAGTGCCTCAGCGATCAGGAATAAGGATCTAACGTTCTCGTTTCGAACCGACGACTTTCGGTTCCGGAGCGACACGAACGCTCCATGATTCTCGATTATCTCGACACAGGTAAGAGACAGAGGACATCAAGTGTATGGTTTTAGAGAGCCACGAGCACCAGGAATAAGGATCTACCGTTGTCCCTTCGTTCCGTCGACATTCGGTTCCGGAGCGACACGAACTGGGACTTCGAATTTTTTCGCTCGAACTCCGGAGCGACACGAACGGGGACTCAGAATTTTTTCGCTCGAACTCCGGAGCGACACGATCGCTCCGATATTCTACGTTCTCTCGGTCCACGGGCATCAGAGAGCAAAACAGCCTAATAGTTTTAGAGTGCCTCAACGATCAGGAATAAGGATCTAACGTTCTCATTTCGAACCGACGACTTTCGGTTCCGGAGCGGCACGAACGCTCCATGATTCTCGATTTTCTCGACACAGGTAAGAGACAGAGGACAACAAGTGTATGGTTTTAGAGAGCCGCGAGCACCAGGAATAAGGATCTACCGTTGTCCCTTCGTTCCGTCGACATTCGGTTCCGGAGCGACACGAACGGGGACTTAGAATTTTTTCGCACGGGCTCCGGAGCGACACGAACGGGGGCTTAGAATTTTTTCGCTCAAACTCCGGAGCGACACGATCGCTCCGATATTCTACGTTCTCTCGGCCCACGGGCATCAGAGAGCAAAACATCCTAATAGTTTTAGAGTGCCTCAACGATCAGTAATAAGGATCTAACGTTCTCGTTTCGAACCGACGACTTTCGGTTCCGGAGCGACACGAACGTTCCATGATTCTCGATTATCTCGACACAGCTAAGAGACAGAGGACAACAAGTGTATGGTTTTAGAGAGCCACGAGCACCAGGAATAAGGATCTACCCTTGTCCCTTCGTTCCGTCGACATTCGGTTCCGGAGCGACACGAACGGGGACTTAGAATTTTCTCGCTCGAACTCCGGAGCGACACGATCGCTCCGACATTCTACGTTCTCTCGGCCCACGGGCATCAGAGAGCAAAACAGCCTAAAAGTTTTAGAGTGCCTCAACGATCAGGAATAAGGATCTAACGTTCTCGTTTCGAACCGACGACTTTCGGTTCCGGAGCGACACGAACGCTCCATGATTCTCGATTATCTCGACACAGGTAAGAGACAGAGGGCAACAAGTGTATGGTTTTAGAGAGCCACGAGAACCAGGAATAAGGATCTACCGTTGTCCCTTCGTTCCGTCGACATTCGGTTCCGGAGCGACACGAACGGGGACTTACAATTTTTTCGCTCGCACTCCGGAGCGACACGATCGCTCCGATATTCTACGTTCTCTCGGTCCACTGGCATCAGAGTGCAAAACAGCCTAATAGGTTTAGAGTGCCTCAGCGATCAGGAATAAGGATCTAACGTTCTCGTTTCGAACCGACTTTCGGTTCCGGAGCGACACGAACGCTCCATGATTCTCGATTATCTCGACACAGGTAAGAGACAGAGGACATCAAGTGTATGGTTTTAGAGAGCCACGAGCACCAGGAATAAGGATCTACCGTTGTCCCTTCGTTCCGTCGACATTCGGTTCCGGAGCGACACGAACTGGGACTTCGAATTTTTTCGCTCGAACTCCGGAGCGACACGAACGGGGACTTAGAATTTTTTCGCTCGAACTCCGGAGCGACACGATCGCTCCGATATTCTACGTTCTCTCGGTCCACGGGCATCAGAGAGCAAAACAGCCTAATAATTTTAGAGTGCCTCAACGATCAGGAATAAGGATCTAACGTTCTCATTTCGAACCGACGACTTTCGGTTCCGGAGCGGCACGAACGCTCCATGATTCTCGATTTTCTCGACACAGGTAAGAGACAGAGGACAACAAGTGTATGGTTTTAGAGAGCCGCGAGCACCAGGAATAAGGATCTACCGTTGTCCCTTCGTTCCGTCGACATTCGGTTCCGGAGCGACACGAACGGGGACTTAGAATTTTTTCGCACGGGCTCCGGAGCGACACGAACGGGGGCTTAGAATTTTTTCGCTCGAACTCCGGAGCGACACGATCGCTCCGATATTCTACGTTCTCTCGGCCCACGGGGATCAGAGAGCAAAACATCCTAATAGTTTTAGAGTGCCTCAACGATCAGTAATAAGGATCTAACGTTCTCGTTTCGAACCGACGACTTTCGGTTCCGGAGCGACACGAACGTTCCATGATTCTCGATTATCTCGACACAGCTAAGAGACAGAGGACAACAAGTGTATGGTTTTAGAGAGCCACGAGCACCAGGAATAAGGATCTACCCTTGTCCCTTCGTTCCGTCGACATTCGGTTCCGGAGCGACACGAACGGGGACTTAGAATTTTCTCGCTCGAACTCCGGAGCGACACGATCGCTCCGACATTCTACGTTCTCTCGGCCCACGGGCATCAGAGAGCAAAACAGCCTAAAAGTTTTAGAGTGCCTCAACGATCAGGAATAAGGATCTAACGTTCTCGTTTCGAACCGACGACTTTCGGTTCCGGAGCGACACGAACGCTCCATGATTCTCGATTATCTCGACACAGGTAAGAGACAGAGGGCAACAAGTGTATGGTTTTAGAGAGCCACGAGAACCAGGAATAAGGATCTACCGTTGTCCCTTCGTTCCGTCGACATTCGGTTCCGGAGCGACACGAACGGGGACTTACAATTTTTTCGCTCGCACTCCGGAGCGACACGATCGCTCCGATATTCTACGTTCTCTCGGTCCACTGGCATCAGAGTGCAAAACAGCCTAATAGGTTTAGAGTGCCTCAGCGATCAGGAATAAGGATCTAACGTTCTCGTTTCGAACCGACTTTCGGTTCCGGAGCGACACGAACGCTCCATGATTCTCGATTATCTCGACACAGGTAAGAGACAGAGGACATCAAGTGTATGGTTTTAGAGAGCCACGAGCACCAGGAATAAGGATCTACCGTTGTCCCTTCGTTCCGTCGACATTCGGTTCCGGAGCGACACGAACTGGGACTTCGAATTTTTTCGCTCGAACTCCGGAGCGACACGAACGGGGACTTAGAATTTTTTCGCTCGAACTCCGGAGCGACACGATCGCTCCGATATTCTACGTTCTCTCGGTCCACGGGCATCAGAGAGCAAAACAGCCTAATAGTTTTAGAGTGCCTCAACGATCAGGAATAAGGATCTAACGTTCTCATTTCGAACCGACGACTTTCGGTTCCGGAGCGGCACGAACGCTCCATGATTCTCGATTTTCTCGACACAGGTAAGAGACAGAGGACAACAAGTGTATGGTTTTAGAGAGCCGCGAGCACCAGGAATAAGGATCTACCGTTGTCCCTTCGTTCCGTCGACATTCGGTTCCGGAGCGACACGAACGGGGACTTAGAATTTTTTCGCACGGGCTCCGGAGCGACACGAACGGGGGCTTAGAATTTTTTCGCTCGAACTCCGGAGCGACACGATCGCTCCGATATTCTACGTTCTCTCGGCCCACGGGCATCAGAGAGCAAAACATCCTAATAGTTTTAGAGTGCCTCAACGATCAGTAATAAGGATCTAACGTTCTCGTTTCGAACCGACGACTTTCGGTTCCGGAGCGACACGAACGTTCCATGATTCTCGATTATCTCGACACAGCTAAGAGACAGAGGACAACAAGTGTATGGTTTTAGAGAGCCACGAGCACCAGGAATAAGGATCTACCGTTGTCCCTTCGTTCCGTCGACATTCGGTTCCGGAGCGACACGAACGGGGACTTAGAATGTTTTCGCTCGAACTCCGGAGCGACACCATCGCTCCGATATTCTACGTTCTCTCGGCCCACGGGCATCAGAGAGCAAAACAGCCTAATAGTTTTAGAGTGCCTCAACGATCAGGAATAAGTATCTAACGTTCTCGTTTCGAACCGATGACTTTCGGTTCCGGAGCGACACGAACGCTCCATGATTCTCGATTATCTCGACACAGGTAAGAGACAGAGGACAACAAGTGTATGGTTTTATAGAGCCACGAGCACCTGGAATAAGGATCTACCGTTGCCCCTTCGTTCCGTCGACATTCGGTTCCGGAGCGACACGAACGGGGACTTAGGATTTTCTCGCTCGAACTCCGGAGCGACACGATCGCTCCGACATTCTACGTTCTCTCGGCCCACGGGCATCAGAGAGCAAAACAGCCTAATAGTTTTAGAGTGCCTCAACGATCAGTAATAAGGATCTAACGTTCTCGTTTCGAACCGACGACTTTCGGTTCCGGAGCGACACGAACGTTCCATGATTCTCGATTATCTCGACACAGCTAAGAGACAGAGGACAACAAGTGTATGGTTTTAGAGAGCCACGAGCACCAGGAATAAGCATCTACCGTTGTCCCTTCGTTCCGTCGACATTCGGTTCCGGAGCGACACGAACGGTGACTTAGAATGTTTTCGCTCGAACTCCGGAGCGACACCATCGCTCCGATATTCTACGTTCTCTCGGGCCACGGGCATCAGAGAGCAAAACAGCCTAATAGTTTTAGAGTGCCTCAACGATCAGGAATAAGTATCTAACGTTCTCGTTTCGAACCGATGACTTTCGGTTCCGGAGCGACACGAACGCTCCATGATTCTCGATTATCTCGACACAGGTAAGAGACAGAGGACAACAAGTGTATGGTTTTATAGAGCCACGAGCACCTGGAATAAGGATCTACCGTTGCCCCTTCGTTCCGTCGACATTCGGTTCCGGAGCGACACGAACGGGGACTTAGGATTTTCTCGCTCGAACTCCGGAGCGACACGATCGCTCCGACATTCTACGTTCTCTCGGCCCACGGGCATCAGAGAGCAAAACAGCCTAATAGTTTTAGAGTGCCTCAACGATCAGTAATAAGGATCTAACGTTCTCGTTTCGAACCGACGACTTTCGGTTCCGGAGCGACACGAACGTTCCATGATTCTCGATTATCTCGACACAGCTAAGAGACAGAGGACAACAAGTGTATGGTTTTAGAGAGCCACGAGCACCAGGAATAAGCATCTACCGTTGTCCCTTCGTTCCGTCGACATTCGGTTCCGGAGCGACACGAACGGTGACTTAGAATGTTTTCGCTCGAACTCCGGAGCGACACCATCGCTCCGATATTCTACGTTCTCTCGGGCCACGGGCATCAGAGAGCAAAACAGCCTAATAGTTTTAGAGTGCCTCAACGATCAGGAATAAGTATCTAACGTTCTCGTTTCGAACCGATGACTTTCGGTTCCGGAGCGACACGAACGTTCCATGATTCTCGATTATCTCGACACAGCTAAGAGACAGAGGACAACAAGTGTATGGTTTTAGAGAGCCACGAGCACCAGGAATAAGCATCTACCGTTGTCCCTTCGTTCCGTCGACATTCGGTTCCGGAGCGACACGAACGGTGACTTAGAATGTTTTCGCTCGAACTCCGGAGCGACACCATCGCTCCGATATTCTACGTTCTCTCGGGCCACGGGCATCAGAGAGCAAAACAGCCTAATAGTTTTAGAGTGCCTCAACGATCAGGAATAAGTATCTAACGTTCTCGTTTCGAACCGATGACTTTCGGTTCCGGAGCGACACGAACGCTCCATGATTCTCGATTATCTCGACACAGGTAAGAGACAGAGGACAACAAGTGTATGGTTTTAGAGAGCCACGAGCACCAGGAATAAGGATCTACCCTTGTCCCTTCGTTCCGTCGACATTCGGTTCCGGAGCGACACGAACGGGGACTTAGAATTTTCTCGCTCGAACTCCGGAGCGACACGATCGCTCCGACATTCTACGTTCTCTCGGCCCACGGGCATCAGAGAGCAAAACAGCCTAAAAGTTTTAGAGTGCCTCAACGATCAGGAATAAGGATCTAACGTTCTCGTTTCGAACCGACGACTTTCGGTTCCGGAGCGGCACGAACGCTCCATGATTCTCGATTATCTCGACACAGGTAAGAGACAGAGGGCAACAAGTGTATGGTTTTAGAGAGCCACGAGAACCAGGAATAAGGATCTACCGTTGTCCCTTCGTTCCGTCGACATTCGGTTCCGGAGCGACACGAACGGGGACTTACAATTTTTTCGCTCGCACTCCGGAGCGACACGATCGCTCCGATATTCTACGTTCTCTCGGTCCACTGGCATCAGAGTGCAAAACAGCCTAATAGGTTTAGAGTGCCTCAGCGATCAGGAATAAGGATCAAACGTTCTCGTTTCGAACCGACGACTTTCGGTTCCGGAGCGACACGAACGCTCCATGATTCTCGATTATCTCGACACAGGTAAGAGACAGAGGACATCAAGTGTATGGTTTTAGAGAGCCACGAGCACCAGGAATAAGGATCTACCGTTGTCCCTTCGTTCCGTCGACATTCGGTTCCGGAGCGACACGAACTGGGACTTCGAATTTTTTCGCTCGAACTCCGGAGCGACACGAACGGGGACTTAGAATTTTTTCGCTCGAACTCCGGAGCGACACGATCGCTCCGATATTCTACGTTCTCTCGGTCCACGGGCATCAGAGAGCAAAACAGCCTAATAGTTTTAGAGTGCCTCAACGATCAGGAATAAGGATCTAACGTTCTCATTTCGAACCGACGACTTTCGGTTCCGGAGCGGCACGAACGCTCCATGATTCTCGATTTTCTCGACACAGGTAAGAGACAGAGGACAACAAGTGTATGGTTTTAGAGAGCCGCGAGCACCAGGAATAAGGATCTACCGTTGTCCCTTCGTTCCGTCGACATTCGGTTCCGGAGCGACACGAACGGGGACTTAGAATTTTTTCGCACGGGCTCCGGAGCGACACGAACGGGGGCTTAGAATTTTTTCGCTCAAACTCCGGAGCGACACGATCGCTCCGATATTCTACGTTCTCTCGGCCCACGGGCATCAGAGAGCAAAACATCCTAATAGTTTTAGAGTGCCTCAACGATCAGTAATAAGGATCTAACGTTCTCGTTTCGAACCGACGACTTTCGGTTCCGGAGCGACACGAACGTTCCATGATTCTCGATTATCTCGACACAGCTAAGAGACAGAGGACAACAAGTGTATGGTTTTAGAGAGCCACGAGCACCAGGAATAAGGATCTACCCTTGTCCCTTCGTTCCGTCGACATTCGGTTCCGGAGCGACACGAACGGGGACTTAGAATTTTCTCGCTCGAACTCCGGAGCGACACGATCGCTCCGACATTCTACGTTCTCTCGGCCCACGGGCATCAGAGAGCAAAACAGCCTAAAAGTTTTAGAGTGCCTCAACGATCAGGAATAAGGATCTAACGTTCTCGTTTCGAACCGACGACTTTCGGTTCCGGAGCGACACGAACGCTCCATGATTCTCGATTATCTCGACACAGGTAAGAGACAGAGGGCAACAAGTGTATGGTTTTAGAGAGCCACGAGAACCAGGAATAAGGATCTACCGTTGTCCCTTCGTTCCGTCGACATTCGGTTCCGGAGCGACACGAACGGGGACTTACAATTTTTTCGCTCGCACTCCGGAGCGACACGATCGCTCCGATATTCTACGTTCTCTCGGTCCACTGGCATCAGAGTGCAAAACAGCCTAATAGGTTTAGAGTGCCTCAGCGATCAGGAATAAGGATCTAACGTTCTCGTTTCGAACCGACTTTCGGTTCCGGAGCGACACGAACGCTCCATGATTCTCGATTATCTCGACACAGGTAAGAGACAGAGGACATCAAGTGTATGGTTTTAGAGAGCCACGAGCACCAGGAATAAGGATCTACCGTTGTCCCTTCGTTCCGTCGACATTCGGTTCCGGAGCGACACGAACTGGGACTTCGAATTTTTTCGCTCGAACTCCGGAGCGACACGAACGGGGACTTAGAATTTTTTCGCTCGAACTCCGGAGCGACACGATCGCTCCGATATTCTACGTTCTCTCGGTCCACGGGCATCAGAGAGCAAAACAGCCTAATAGTTTTAGAGTGCCTCAACGATCAGGAATAAGGATCTAACGTTCTCATTTCGAACCGACGACTTTCGGTTCCGGAGCGGCACGAACGCTCCATGATTCTCGATTTTCTCGACACAGGTAAGAGACAGAGGACAACAAGTGTATGGTTTTAGAGAGCCGCGAGCACCAGGAATAAGGATCTACCGTTGTCCCTTCGTTCCGTCGACATTCGGTTCCGGAGCGACACGAACGGGGACTTAGAATTTTTTCGCACGGGCTCCGGAGCGACACGAACGGGGGCTTAGAATTTTTTCGCTCGAACTCCGGAGCGACACGATCGCTCCGATATTCTACGTTCTCTCGGCCCACGGGCATCAGAGAGCAAAACATCCTAATAGTTTTAGAGTGCCTCAACGATCAGTAATAAGGATCTAACGTTCTCGTTTCGAACCGACGACTTTCGGTTCCGGAGCGACACGAACGTTCCATGATTCTCGATTATCTCGACACAGCTAAGAGACAGAGGACAACAAGTGTATGGTTTTAGAGAGCCACGAGCACCAGGAGTAAGGATCTACCCTTGTCCCTTCGTTCCGTCGACATTCGGTTCCGGAGCGACACGAACGGGGACTTAGAATTTTCTCGCTCGAACTCCGGAGCGACACGATCGCTCCGACATTCTACGTTCTCTCGGCCCACGGGCATCAGAGAGCAAAACAGCCTAAAAGTTTTAGAGTGCCTCAACGATCAGGAATAAGGATCTAACGTTCTCGTTTCGAACCGACGACTTTCGGTTCCGGAGCGACACGAACGCTCCATGATTCTCGATTATCTCGACACAGGTAAGAGACAGAGGGCAACAAGTGTATGGTTTTAGAGAGCCACGAGAACCAGGAATAAGGATCTACCGTTGTCCCTTCGTTCCGTCGACATTCGGTTCCGGAGCGACACGAACGGGGACTTACAATTTTTTCGCTCGCACTCCGGAGCGACACGATCGCTCCGATATTCTACGTTCTCTCGGTCCACTGGCATCAGAGTGCAAAACAGCCTAATAGGTTTAGAGTGCCTCAGCGATCAGGAATAAGGATCTAACGTTCTCGTTTCGAACCGACTTTCGGTTCCGGAGCGACACGAACGCTCCATGATTCTCGATTATCTCGACACAGGTAAGAGACAGAGGACATCAAGTGTATGGTTTTAGAGAGCCACGAGCACCAGGAATAAGGATCTACCGTTGTCCCTTCGTTCCGTCGACATTCGGTTCCGGAGCGACACGAACTGGGACTTCGAATTTTTTCGCTCGAACTCCGGAGCGACACGAACGGGGACTTAGAATTTTTTCGCTCGAACTCCGGAGCGACACGATCGCTCCGATATTCTACGTTCTCTCGGTCCACGGGCATCAGAGAGCAAAACAGCCTAATAGTTTTAGAGTGCCTCAACGATCAGGAATAAGGATCTAACGTTCTCATTTCGAACCGACGACTTTCGGTTCCGGAGCGGCACGAACGCTCCATGATTCTCGATTATCTCGACACAGGTCAGAGACAGAGGACAACAACTGTATGGTTTTAGAGAGCCACGAGCACCAGGAATAAGGATCTACCGTTGTCCCTTCGTTCCGTCGACATTCGGTTCCGGAGCGACACGAACGGGGACTTAGAATGTTTTCGCTCGAACTCCGGAGCGACACGATCGCTCCGATATTCTACGTTCTCTCGGTCCACGGGCATCAGAGAGCAAAACAGCCTAATAGTTTTAGAGTGCCTCAACGATCAGGAATAAGGATCTGACGTTCTCGTTTCGAACCAACGACTTTCGGTTCCGGAGCGACACGAACGCTCCATGATTCTCGATTATCTCGACACAGGTAAGAGACAGAGGACAACAACTGTATGGTTTTAGAGAGCCACGAGCACCAGGAATAAGGATCTACCGTTGTCCCTTCGTTCCGTCGACATTCGGTTCCGGAGCGACACGAACGGGGACTTAGAATGTTTTCGCTCGAACTCCGGAGCGACACCATCGCTCCGATATTCTACGTTCTCTCGGCCCACGGGCATCAGAGAGCAAAACAGCCTAATAGTTTTAGAGTGCCTCAACGATCAGGAATAAGTATCTAACGTTCTCGTTTCGAACCGATGACTTTCGGTTCCGGAGCGACACGAACGCTCCATGATTCTCGATTATCTCGACACAGGTAAGAGACAGAGGACAACAAGTGTATGGTTTTAGAGAGCCACGAGCACCAGGAATAAGGATCTACCGTTGTCCCTTCGTTCCGTCGACATTCGGTTCCGGAGCGACACGAACGGGGACTTAGAATTTTTTCGCACGGGCTCCGGAGCGACACGAACGGGGGCTTAGAATTTTTTCGCTCGAACTCCGGAGCGACACGATCGCTCCGATATTCTACGTTCTCTCGGCCCACGGGCATCAGAGAGCAAAACAGCCTAATAGTTTTAGAGTGCCTCAACGATCAGTAATAAGGATCTAACGTTCTCGTTTCGAACCGACGACTTTCGGTTCCGGAGCGACACGAACGTTCCATGATTCTCGATTATCTCGACACAGCTAAGAGACAGAGGACAACAAGTGTATGGTTTTAGAGAGCCACGAGCACCAGGAATAAGGATCTACCCTTGTCCCTTCGTTCCGTCGACATTCGGTTCCGGAGCGACACGAACGGGGACTTAGAATTTTCTCGCTCGAACTCCGGAGCGACACGATCGCTCCGACATTCTACGTTCTCTCGGCCCACGGGCATCAGAGAGCAAAACAGCCTAATAGGTTTAGAGTGCCTCAACGATCAGGAATAAGGATCTGACGTTCTCGTTTCGAACCGACGACTTTCGGTTCCGGAGCGACACGAACGCTCCATGATTCTCGATTATCTCGACACAGCTAAGAGACAGAGGACAACAAGTGTATGGTTTTAGTGAGCCACGAGCACCAGGAATAAGCATCTACCGTTGTCCCTTCGTTCCGTCGACATTCGGTTCCGGAGCGACACGAACGGGGACTCAGAATGTTTTCGCTCGAACTCCGGAGCGACACGATCGCTCCGATATTCTACGTTCTCTCGGTCCACGGGCATCAGAGAGCAAAACAGCCTAATAGTTTTAGAGTGCCTCAACGATCAGGAATAAGGATCTAACGTTCTCGTTTCGAACCGACGGCTTTCGGTTCCGGAGCGACACGAACGTTCCATGATTCTCGATTATCTCGACACAGCTAAGAGACAGAGGACAACAAGTGTATGGTTTTAGAGAGCCACGAGCACCAGGAATAAGGATCTACCGTTGTCCCTTCGTTCCGTCGACATTCGGTTCCGGAGCGACACGAACGGTGACTTAGAATGTTTTCGCTCGAACTCCGGAGCGACACCATCGCTCCGATATTCTACGTTCTCTCGGCCCACGGGCATCAGAGAGCAAAACAGCCTAATAGTTTTAGAGTGCCTCAACGATCAGGAATAAGTATCTAACGTTCTCGTTTCGAACCGATGACTTTCGGTTCCGGAGCGACACGAACGCTCCATGATTCTCGATTATCTCGACACAGGTAAGAGACAGAGGACAACAACTGTATGGTCTTAGAGAGCCACGAGCACCAGGAATAAGGATCTACCGTTGTCCCTTCGTTCCGTCGACATTCGGTTCCGGAGCGACACGAACGGGGACTTAGAATGTTTTCGCTCGAACTCCGGAGCGACACCATCGCTCCGATATTCTACGTTCTCTCGGCCCACGGGCATCAGAGTGCAAAACAGCCTAATAGTTTTAGAGTGCCTCAACGATCAGTAATAAGGATCTAACGTTCTCGTTTCGAACCGACGACTTTCGGTTCCGGAGCGACACGAACGTTCCATGATTCTCGATTATCTCGACACAGCTAAGAGACAGAGGACAACAAGTGTATGGTTTTAGAGAGCCACGAGCACCAGGAATAAGGATCTACCCTTGTCCCTTCGTTCCGTCGACATTCGGTTCCGGAGCGACACGAACGGGGTCTTTGAATTTTCTCGCTCGAACTCCGGAGCGACACGATCGCTCCGACATTCTACGTTCTCTCGGCCCACGGGCATCAGAGAGCAAAACAGCCTAAAAGTTTTAGAGTGCCTCAACGATCAGGAATAAGGATCTATCGTTCTCGTTTCGAACCGACGACTTACGGTTCCGGAGCGGCACGAACGCTCCATGATTCTCGATTATCTCGACACAGGTCAGAGACAGAGGACAACAACTGTATGGTTTTAGAGAGCCACGAGCACCAGGAATAAGGATCTACCGTTGTCCCTTCGTTCCGTCGACATTCGGTTCCGGAGCGACACGAACGGGGACTTAGAATGTTTTCGCTCGAACTCCGGAGCGACACGATCGCTCCGATATTCTACGTTCTCTCGGCCCACGGGCATCAGAGAGCAAAACAGCCTAATAGTTTTAGAGTGCCTCAACGATAAGAATTAAGGATCTAACGTTCTCGTTTCGAACCGACGACTTTCGGTTCCGGAGCGACACGAACGCTCCATGATTCTCGATTATCTCGACACAGGTAAGAGACAGAGGACAACAAGTGTATGGTTTTAGAGAGACACGAGCACCAGGAATAAGGATCTACTGTTGTCTCTTCGTTCCTTCGACATTCGGTACCGGAGCGACACGAACGGGGATTTAGAATTTTTTCGCTCGGGCTCCGGAGCGACACAAACGGGGACTTAGAATTTTTTCGCTCGAACTCCGGAGCGACACGATCGCTCCGATATTCTACGTTCTCTCTGGTCCACGGGCATCAGAGAGCAATACAGCCTAATAGTTTTAGAGTGCCTCAACGATCAGGAATAAGGATCTGACGTTCTCGTTTCGAACCGACGACTTTCGGTTCCGGAGCGACACGAACGCTCCATGATTCTCGATTATCTCGACACAGCTAAGAGACAGAGGACAACAAGTGTATGGTTTTAGTGAGCCACGAGCACCAGGAATAAGGATCTACCGTTGTCCCTTCGTTCCGTCGACATTCGGTTCCGGAGCGACACGAACGGGGACTCAGAATGTTTTCGCTCGAACTCCGGAGCGACACGATCGCTCCGATATTCTACGTTCTCTCGGTCCACGGGCATCAGAGAGCAAAACAGCCTAATAGTTTTATGGTGCCTCAACCATCAGGAATAAGGATCTAACGTTCTCGTTTCGAACCGACGGCTTTCGGTTCCGGAGCGACACGAACGTTCCATGATTCTCGATTATCTCGACACAGCTAAGAGACAGAGGACAACAAGTGTATGGTTTTAGAGAGCCACGAGCACCAGGAATAAGGATCTACCGTTGTCCCTTCGTTCCGTCGACATTCGGTTCCGGAGCGACACGAACGGGGACTTAGAATTTTTTCGCTCGAACTCCGGAGCGACACGATCGCTCCGATATTCTACGTTCTCTCGGCCCACGGGCATCAGAGAGCAAAACAGCCTAATAGTTTTAGAGTGCCTCAACGATAAGAATTAAGGATCTAACGTTCTCGTTTCGAACCGACGACTTTCGGTTCCGGAGCGACACGAACGCTCCATGATTCTCGATTATCTCGACGCAGGTAAGAGACAGAGGACAACAAGTGTATGGTTTTAGAGTGCCACGAGCACCAGGAATAAGGATCTACCGTTGTCCCTTCGTTCCGTCGACATTCGGTTCCGGAGCGACACGAACGGGGACTTAGAATTTTTTCGCACGGGCTCCGGAGCGACACGAACGGGGACTTAGAATTTTTTCGCTCGAACTCCGGAGCGACACGATCGCTCCGATATTCTACGTTCTCTCTGGTCCACGGGCATCAGAGAGCAATACAGCCTAATAGTTTTAGAGTGCCTCAACGATCAGGAATAAGGATCTGACGTTCTCGTTTCGAACCGACGACTTTCGGTTCCGGAGCGACACGAACGCTCCATGATTCTCGATTATCTCGACACAGCTAAGAGACAGAGGACAACAAGTGTATGGTTTTAGTGAGCCACGAGCACCAGGAATAAGGATCTACCGTTGTCCCTTCGTTCCGTCGACATTCGGTTCCGGAGCGACACGAACGGGGACTCAGAATGTTTTCGCTCGAACTCCGGAGCGACACGATCGCTCCGATATTCTACGTTCTCTCGGTCCACGGGCATCAGAGAGCAAAACAGCCTAATAGTTTTATGGTGCCTCAACCATCAGGAATAAGGATCTAACGTTCTCGTTTCGAACCGACGGCTTTCGGTTCCGGAGCGACACGAACGTTCCATGATTCTCGATTATCTCGACACAGCTAAGAGACAGAGGACAACAAGTGTATGGTTTTAGAGAGCCACGAGCACCAGGAATAAGGATCTACCGTTGTCCCTTCGTTCCGTCGACATTCGGTTCCGGAGCGACACGAACGGGGACTTAGAATTTTTTCGCTCGAACTCCGGAGCGACACGATCGCTCCGATATTCTACGTTCTCTCGGCCCACGGGCATCAGAGAGCAAAACAGCCTAATAGTTTTAGAGTGCCTCAACGATAAGAATTAAGGATCTAACGTTCTCGTTTCGAACCGACGACTTTCGGTTCCGGAGCGACACGAACGCTCCATGATTCTCGATTATCTCGACGCAGGTAAGAGACAGAGGACAACAAGTGTATGGTTTTAGAGAGCCACGAGCACCAGGAATAAGGATCTACCGTTGTCCCTTCGTTCCGTCGACATTCGGTTCCGGAGCGACACGAACGGGGACTTAGAATTTTTTCGCACGGGCTCCGGAGCGACACGAACGGGGACTTAGAATTTTTTCGCTCGAACTCCGGAGCGACACGATCGCTCCGATATTCTACGTTCTCTCTGGTCCACGGGCATCAGAGAGCAAAACAGCCTAATAGTTTTAGAGTGCCTCAACGATCAGGAATAAGGATCTGACGTTCTCGTTTCGAACCGACGACTTTCGGTTCCGGAGCGACACGAACGCTCCATGATTCTCGATTATCTCGACACAGGTAAGAGACAGAGGACAACAAGTGTATGGCTTTAGAGAGCCACGAGCACCAGGAATAAGGATCTACCGTTGTCCCTTCGTTCCGTCGACACTCTCTTCCGGAGCGACACGAACGGGGACATAGAATCTTTTCGCTCGGGCTACGGAGCGTCACGAACGGAAACTTAGAATTTTTTCGCTCGGGCTCCGGAGCGACACGATCGCTCCGTTATTCTACGTTCTCTCGGTCCACGGGCATCAGAGAGCAAAACAGCCTAATAGTTTTAGAGTGCCTCAACGATCAGGAATACGGATCTAACGTTCTCGTTTCGAACCGACGACTTTCGGTTCCGGAGCGACACGAACGCCCCATGATTCTGGATTATCTTGACACAGGTAAGAGACAGAGGACAACAAGTGTATGGTTTTAGAGAGCCACGAGTACCAGGAATAAGGATCTACCGTTGTCCCTTCGTTCCGTCGACGTTCGGTTCCGGAGCGACACGAACGGGGACTTAGGATTTTTTCGCTCGGGCTCCGGTGCGACACAAACGGGGACTTAGAATTTTTTCGCTCGAACTCCGGAGCGACACGATCGCTCCGATAGTCTACGTTCTCTCTGGTCCACGGGCATCAGAGAGCAAAACAGCCTAATAGTTTTAGAGTGCCTCAACGATCAGGAATAAGGATCTGACGTTCTCGTTTCGAACCGACGACTTTCGGTTCCGGAGCGACACGAACGCTCCATGATTCTCGATTATCTCGACACAGGTAAGAGACAGAGGACAACAAGTGTATGGTTTTAGAGAGCCACGAGCACCAGGAATAAGGATCTACCGTTGTCCCTTCGTTCCTTCGACATTCGGTGCCGGAGCGACACGAACGGGGATTTAGAATTTTTTCGCTCGAACTCCGGAGCGACACGATCGCTCCGATATTCTACGTTCTCTCTGGTCCACGGGCATCAGAGAGCAAAACAGCCTAATAGTTTTAGAGTGCCTCAACGATCAGGAATAAGGACCTATCGTCCTCGTTTCGAACCGACGACTTTCGGTTCCGGAGCGACACGAACGCTCCATGATTCTCGATTATCTCGACACAGGTAAGAGACAGAGGACAACAAGTGTATGGTTTTAGAGAGCCACGAGAACCAGGAATAAGCATCTACCGTTGTCCCTTCGTTCCGTCGACATTCGGTTCCGGAGCGACACGAACGGTGACTTAGAATGTTTTCGCTCGAACTCCGGAGCGACACCATCGCTCCGATATTCTACGTTCTCTCGGCCCACGGGCATCAGAGAGCAAAACAGCCTAATAGTTTTAGAGTGCCTCAACGATCAGGAATAAGCATCTAACGTTCTCGTTTCGAACCGATGACTTTCGGTTCCGGAGCGACACGAACGCTCCATGATTCTCGATTATCTCGACACAGGTAAGAGACAGAGGACAACAACTGTATGGTTTTAGAGAGCCACGAGCACCAGGAATAAGGATCTACCGTTGTCCCTTCGTTCCGTCGACATTCGGTTCCGGAGCGACACGAACGGGGACTCAGAATGTTTTCGCTCGAACTCCGGAGCGACACGATCGCTCCGATATTCTACGTTCTCTCGGTCCACGGGCATCAGAGAGCAAAACAGCCTAATAGTTTTATGGTGCCTCAACGATCAGGAATAAGGATCTAACGTTCTCGTTTCGAACCGACGGCTTTCGGTTCCGGAGCGACACGAACGTTCCATGATTCTCGATTATCTCGACACAGCTAAGAGACAGAGGACAACAAGTGTATGGTTTTAGAGAGCCACGAGCACCAGGAATAAGGATCTACCGTTGTCCCTTCGTTCCGTCGACATTCGGTTCCGGAGCGACACGAACGGGGACTTAGAATTTTTTCGCTCGAACTCCGGAGCGACACGATCGCTCCGATATTCTACGTTCTCTCGGCCCACGGGCATCAGAGAGCAAAACAGCCTAATAGTTTTAGAGTGCCTCAACGATAAGAATTAAGGATCTAACGTTCTCGTTTCGAACCGACGACTTTCGGTTCCGGAGCGACACGAACGCTCCATGATTCTCGATTATCTCGACGCAGGTAAGAGACAGAGGACAACAAGTGTATGGTTTTAGAGAGCCACGAGCACCAGGAATAAGGATCTACCGTTGTCCCTTCGTTCCGTCGACATTCGGTTCCGGAGCGACACGAACGGGGACTTAGAATTTTTTCGCACGGGCTCCGGAGCGACACGAACGGGGACTTAGAATTTTTTCGCTCGAACTCCGGAGCGACACGATCGCTCCGATATTCTACGTTCTCTCTGGTCCACGGGCATCAGAGAGCAAAACAGCCTAATAGTTTTAGAGTGCCTCAACGATCAGGAATAAGGATCTGACGTTCTCGTTTCGAACCGACGACTTTCGGTTCCGGAGCGACACGAACGCTCCATGATTCTCGATTATCTCGACACAGGTAAGAGACAGAGGACAACAAGTGTATGGCTTTAGAGAGCCACGAGCACCAGGAATAAGGATCTACCGTTGTCCCTTCGTTCCGTCGACACTCTCTTCCGGAGCGACACGAACGGGGACATAGAATCTTTTCGCTCGGGCTACGGAGCGTCACGAACGGAAACTTAGAATTTTTTCGCTCGGGCTCCGGAGCGACACGAACGGGGACTTAGAATTTTTTCGCTCGAACTCCGGAGCGACAAGATCGCTCCGTTATTCTACGTTCTCTCGGTCCACGGGTATCAGAGAGCAAAACAGCCTAATAGTTTTAGAGTGCCTCAACGATCAGGAATAGGGATCTGACGTTCTCGTTTCGAACCGACGACTTTCGGTTCCGGAGCGACACGAACGCTCCATGACTCTCGATTATCTCGACACAGGTAAGAGACAGAGGACAACAAGTGTATGGTTTTATAGAGCCACGAGCACCAGGAATAAGGATCTACCGTTGTCCCTTCGTTCCGTCGACACTCGCTTCCGGAGCGACACGAACGGGGACATAGAATCTTTTCGCTCGGGCTACGGAGCGTCACGAACGGAAACTTAGAATTTTTTCGCTCGAACTCCGGAGCGACACGATCGCTCCGATATTCTACGTTCTCTCGGTCCACGGTCATCAGAGAGCAAAACAGCCTAATAGTTTTAGAGTGCCTCAACGATCAGGAATAAGGATCTAACGTTCTCGATTCGAACCGACGACATTCGGTTCCAGAGCGACACGAACGCTCCATGATTCTCTATTATCTCGACACAGGTAAGAGACAGAGGACAACAAGTGTATGGATTTAGAGAGCCACGAGCACCAGGAATAAGGATCTACCGTTGTCCCTTCGTTCCGTCGACATTCGGTTCCGGAGCGACACGAACGGGGACTTAGAATTTTTTCGCTCGAACTCCGGAGCGACACGATCGCTCCGTTATTCTACGTTCTCTCGGTCCACGGGCATCAGAGAGCAAAACAGCCTAATAGTTTTAGAGTGCCTCAACGATCAGGAATACGGATCTAACGTTCTCGTTTCGAACCGACGACTTTCGGTTCCGGAGCGACACGAACGCCCCATGATTCTGGATTATCTTGACACAGGTAAGAGACAGAGGACAACAAGTGTATGGTTTTAGAGAGCCACGAGTACCAGGAATAAGGATCTACCGTTGTCCCTTCGTTCCGTCGACGTTCGGTTCCGGAGCGACACGAACGGGGACTTAGGATTTTTTCGCTCGGGCTCCGGTGCGACACAAACGGGGACTTAGAATTTTTTCGCTCGAACTCCGGAGCGACACGATCGCTCCGATAGTCTACGTTCTCTCTGGTCCACGGGCATCAGAGAGCAAAACAGCCTAATAGTTTTAGAGTGCCTCAACGATCAGGAATAAGGATCTGACGTTCTCGTTTCGAACCGACGACTTTCGGTTCCGGAGCGACACGAACGCTCCATGATTCTCGATTATCTCGACACAGGTAAGAGACAGAGGACAGCAAGTGTATGGTTTCAGAGAGCCACGAGCACCAGGAATAAGGGTCTACCGTTGTCTCTTCGTTCCGTCGACATTCGGTTCCGGAGCGACACGATCGGGGACTTAGAATTTTTTCGCTCGGGCTCCGGAGCGACACGAACGGGGACGTAGAATTTTTTCGCTCGAACTCCGGAGCGACACGAACGCTCCGATATTCTACGTTCTCTCGGTCCACGGGCATCAGAGAGCAAAACAGCCTAATAGTTTTAGAGTGCCTCAACGATAAGAATTAAGGATCTAACGTTCTCGTTTCCAACCGACGACTTTCGGTTCCGGAGCGACACGAACGCTCCATGATTCTCGATTATCTCGACACAGGTAAGAGACAGAGGACAACAAGTGTATGGTTTTAGAGAGCCACGAGCACCAGGAATAAGGATCTACCGTTGTCCCTTCGTTCCTTCGACATTCGGTGCCGGAGCGACACGAACGGGGATTTAGAATTTTTTCGCTCGAACTCCGGAGCGACACGATCGCTCCGATATTCTACGTTCTCTCTGGTCCACGGGCATCAGAGAGCAAAACAGCCTAATAGTTTTAGAGTGCCTCAACGATCAGGAATAAGGACCTATCGTCCTCGTTTCGAACCGACGACTTTCGGTTCCGGAGCGACACGAACGCTCCATGATTCTCGATTATCTCGACACAGGTAAGAGACAGAGGACAACAAGTGTATGGTTTTAGAGAGCCACGAGAACCAGGAATAAGCATCTACCGTTGTCCCTTCGTTCCGTCGACATTCGGTTCCGGAGCGACACGAACGGTGACTTAGAATGTTTTCGCTCGAACTCCGGAGCGACACCATCGCTCCGATATTCTACGTTCTCTCGGCCCACGGGCATCAGAGAGCAAAACAGCCTAATAGTTTTAGAGTGCCTCAACGATCAGGAATAAGCATCTAACGTTCTCGTTTCGAACCGATGACTTTCGGTTCCGGAGCGACACGAACGCTCCATGATTCTCGATTATCTCGACACAGGTAAGAGACAGAGGACAACAACTGTATGGTTTTAGAGAGCCACGAGCACCAGGAATAAGGATCTACCGTTGTCCCTTCGTTCCGTCGACATTCGGTTCCGGAGCGACACGAACGGTGACTTAGAATGTTTTCGCTCGAACTCCGGAGCGACACCATCGCTCCGATATTCTACGTTCTCTCGGCCCACGGGCATCAGAGAGCAAAACAGCCTAATAGTTTTAGAGTGCCTCAACGATCAGGAATAAGTATCTAACGTTCTCGTTTCGAACCGATGGCTTTCGGTTCCGGAGCGACACGAACGCTCCATGATTCTCGATTATCTCGACACAGGTAAGAGACAGAGGACAACAAGTGTATGGTTTTATAGAGCCACGAGCACCAGGAATAAGGATCTACCGTTGCCTCTTCGTTCCGTCGACATTCGGTTCCGGAGCGACACGAACGGGGACTTAGGATTTTCTCGCTCGAACTCCGTAGCGACACGATCGCTCCGACATTCTACGTTCTCTCGGTCCACTGGCATCAGAGTGCAAAACAGCCTAATAGGTTTAGAGTGCCTCAGCGATCAGGAATAAGGATCTAACGTTCTCGTTTCGAACCGACGGCTTTCGGTTCCGGAGCGACACGAACGCTCCATGATTATCGATTTCCTCGACACAGCTAAGAGACAGAGGACAACAAGTGTATGGTTTTAGAGAGCCACGAGCACCAGGAATAAGGGTCTACCGTTGTCTCTTCGTTTCGTCGACATTCGGTTCCGGAGCGACACGATCGGGGACTTAGAATTTTTTCGCTCGGGCTCCGGAGCGACACGAACGGGGACTTAGAATTTTTTCGCTCGAACTCCGGAGCGACAAGATCGCTCCGTTATTCTACGTTCTCTCGGTCCACGGGCATCAGAGAGCAAAACAGCCTAATAGTTTTAGAGTGCCTCAACGATCAGGAATAAGGATTTAACGTTCTCGTTTCGATCCGACGACTTTCGGTACCGGAGCGACACGAACGCTCCATGATTCTCGATTATCTCGACACAGCTATGAGACAGAGGACAACAAGTGTATGGTTTTAGAGAGCCACGAGCACCAGGAATAAGGATCTACCGTTGTCCCTTCTTTCCGTCGACATTCGGTTCCGGAGGGACACGAACGGGGACTTAGAATTATTTCGCTCAGGCTCCGGAGCGACACGAACGGGGACGTAGAATTTTTTCGCTCGGGCTCCGGAGCGATACGAACGGGGACTTCGAATTTTTTCGCTCGAACTCCGGAGCGACACGAACGCTCCGATATTCTACGTTCTCTCGGTCCACGGGCATCAGAGAGCAAAACAGCCTAATAGTTTTAGAGTGAGTCAACGATCAGGAATAACGACCTATCGTCCTCGTTTCGAACCGACGACTTTCGGTTCCGGAGCGACACGAACGCTCCATGATTCTCGATTATCTCGACACAGGTAAGAGACAGAGGACAACAAGTGTATGGTTTTAGAGAGCCACGAGCACCAGGAATAAGCATCTACCGTTGTCCCTTCGTTCCGTCGACATTCGGTTCCGGAGCGACACGAACGGTGACTTAGAATGTTTTCGCTCGAACTCCGGAGCGACACCATCGCTCCGATATTCTACGTTCTCTCGGCCCACGGGCATCAGAGAGCAAAACAGCCTAATAGTTTTAGAGTGCCTCAACGATCAGGAATAAGCATCTAACGTTCTCGTTTCGAACCGATGACTTTCGGTTCCGGAGCGACACGAACGCTCCATGATTCTCGATTATCTCGACACAGGTAAGAGACAGAGGACAACAACTGTATGGTTTTAGAGAGCCACGAGCACCAGGAATAAGGATCTACCGTTGTCCCTTCGTTCCGTCGACATTCGGTTCCGGAGCGACACGAACGGGGACTTAGAATGTTTTCGCTCGAACTCCGGAGCGACACGATCGCTCCGATATTCTGCTTTCTCTCGGACCACGGGCATCAGAGAGCAAAACAGCCTAATAGTTTTAGAGTGCCTCAACGATCAGGAATAAGGATCTAACGTTCTCGTTTCGAACCGACGACTTTCGGTTGCGGAGCGACACGAACGCTCCATGATTCTCGATTATCTCGACACAGGTAAGAGACAGAGGACAACAAGTGTATGGTTTTAGAGAGCCACGAGCACCAGGAATAAGCATCTACCGTTGTCCCTTCGTTCCGTCGACATTCGGTTCCGGAGCGACACGAACGGTGACTTAGAATGTTTTCGCTCGAACTCCGGAGCGACACCATCGCTCCGATATTCTACGTTCTCTCGGCCCACGGGCATCAGAGAGCAAAACAGCCTAATAGTTTTAGAGTGCCTCAACGATCAGGAATAAGTATCTAACGTTCTCGTTTCGAACCGATGACTTTCGGTTCCGGAGCGACACGAACGCTCCATGATTCTCGATTATCTCGACACAGGTAAGAGACAGAGGACAACAACTGTATGGTTTTAGAGAGCCACGAGCACCAGGAATAAGGATCTACCGTTGTCCCTTCGTTCCGTCGACATTCAATTCCGGAGCGACACGAACGGGGACTTAGAATGTTTTCGCTCGAACTCCGGAGCGACACCATCGCTCCGACATTCTACGTTCTCTCGGTCCACTGGCATCAGAGTGCAAAACAGCCTAATAGGTTTAGAGTGCCTCAGCGATCAGGAATAAGGATCTAACGTTCTCGTTTCGAACCGACGGCTTTCGGTTCCGGAGCGACACGAACGCTCCATGATTATCGATTTCCTCGACACAGGTAAGAGACAGAGGACAACAAGTGTATGGTTTTAGAGAGCCGCGAGCACCAGGAATAAGGATCTACCGTTGTCCCTTCGTTCCGTCGACATTCGGTTCCGGAGCGACACGAACGGGGACTTAGAATTTTTTCGCACGGGCTCCGGAGCGACACGAACGGGGGCTTAGAATTTTTTCGCTCGAACTCCGGAGCGACACGATCGCTCCGATATTCTACGTTCTCTCGGCCCACGGGCATCAGAGAGCAAAACAGCCTAATAGTTTTAGAGTGCCTCAACGATCAGTAATAAGGATCTAACGTTCTCGTTTCGAACCGACGACTTTCGGTTCCGGAGCGACACGAACGTTCCATGATTCTCGATTATCTCGACACAGCTAAGAGACAGAGGACAACAAGTGTATGGTTTTAGAGAGCCACGAGCACCAGGAATAAGGGTCTACCGTTGTCTCTTCGTTTCGTCGACATTCGGTTCCGGAGCGATACGATCGGGGACTTAGAATTTTTTCGCTCGGGCTCCGGAGCGACACGAACGGGGACTTAGAATTTTTTCGCTCGAACTCCGGAGCGACAAGATCGCTCCGTTATTCTACGTTCTCTCGGTCCACGGGCATCAGAGAGCAAAACAGCCTAATAGTTTTAGAGTGCCTCAACGATCAGTTTTAGAGTGCCTCAACGATCAGGAATAAGGATTTAACGTTCTCGTTTCGATCCGACGACTTTCGGTTCCGGAGCGACACGAACGCTCCATGATTCTCGATTATCTCGACACAGGTAAGAGACAGAGGACAACAACTGTATGGTTTTAGAGAGCCACGAGCACCAGGAATAAGGATCTACCGTTGTCCCTTCGTTCCGTCGACATTCGGTTCCGGAGCGACACGAACGGGGACTTAGAATGTTTTCGCTCGAACTCCGGAGCGACACGATCGCTCCGATATTCTGCTTTCTCTCGGACCACGGGCATCAGAGAGCAAAACAGCCTAATAGTTTTAGAGTGCCTCAGCGATCAGGAATAAGGATCTAACGTTCTCGTTTCGAACCGACGACTTTCGGTTCCGGAGCGACACGAACGCTCCATGATTCTCGATTATCTCGACACAGGTAAGAGACAGAGGACAACAACTGTATGGTTTTAGAGAGCCACGAGCACCAGGAATAAGGATCTACCGTTGCCCCTTCGTTCCGTCGACATTCGGTTCCGGAGCGACACGAACGGGGACTTAGGATTTTCTCGCTCGAACTCCGGAGCGACACGATCGCTCCGATATTCTACGTTCTCTCGGTCCACGGGCATCAGAGAGCAAAACAGCCTAATAGTTTTAGGGTGCCTCAGCGATCAGGAATAAGGATCTAACGTTCTCGTTTCGAACCGACGACTTTCGGTTGCGGAGCGACACGAACGCTCCATGATTCTCGATTATCTCGACACAGGTAAGAGACAGAGGACAACAAGTGTATGGTTTTAGAGAGCCGCGAGCACCAGGAATAAGGATCTACCGTTGTCCCTTCGTTCCGTCGACATTCGGTTCCGGAGCGACACGAACGGGGACTTAGAATGTTTTCGCTCGAACTCCGGAGCGACACGATCGCTCCGATATTCTGCGTTCTCTCGGCCCACGGGCATCAGAGAGCAAAACAGCTAATAGTTTTAGAGTGCCTCAACGATCAGTAATAAGGATCTAACGTTCTCGTTTGGAACCGACGACTTTCGGTTCCGGAGCGACACGAACGTTCCATGATTCTCGATTATCTCGACACAGCTAAGAGACAGAGGACAACAAGTGTATGGTTTTAGAGAGCCACGAGCACCAGGAATAAGGATCTACCCTTGTCCCTTCGTTCCGTCGACATTCGGTTCCGGAGCGACACGAACGGGGACTTAGAATTTTCTCGCTCGAACTCCGGAGCGACACGATCGCTCCGACATTCTACGTTCTCTCGGCCCACGGGCATCAGAGAGCAAAACAGCCTAAAAGTTTTAGAGTGCCTCAACGATCAGGAATAAGGATCTAACGTTCTCGTTTCGAACCGACGACTTTCGGTTCCGGAGCGACACGAACGCTCCATGATTCTCGATTATCTCGACACAGGTAAGAGACAGAGGACAACAAGTGTATGGTTTTAGAGAGCCACGAGAACCAGGAATAAGGATCTACCGTTGTCCCTTCGTTCCGTCGACATTCGGTTCCGGAGCGACACGAACGGGGACTTACAATTTTTTCGCTCGCACTCCGGAGCGACACGATCGCTCCGATATTCTACGTTCTCTCGGTCCACTGGCATCAGAGTGCAAAACAGCCTAATAGGTTTAGAGTGCCTCAGCGATCAGGAATAAGGATCAAACGTTCTCGTTTCGAACCGACGACTTTCGGTTCCGGAGCGACACGAACGCTCCATGATTCTCGATTATCTCGACACAGGTCAGAGACAGAGGACAACAACTGTATGGTTTTAGAGAGCCACGAGCACCAGGAATAAGGATCTACCGTTGTCCCTTCGTTCCGTCGACATTCGGTTCCGGAGCGACACGAACGGGGACTTAGAATGTTTTCACTCGAACTCCGGAGCGACACGATCGCTCCGATATTCTACGTTCTCTCGGTCCACGGGCATCAGAGAGCAAAACAGCCTAATAGTTTTAGAGTGCCTCAACGATCAGGAATAAGGATCTGACGTTCTCGTTTCGAACCAACGACTTTCGGGTCCGGAGCGACACGAACGCTCCATGATTCTCGATTATCTCGACACAGGTAAGAGACAGAGGACAACAAGTGTATGGTTTTAGAGAGCCACGAGCACCAGGAATAAGGATCTACCGTTGTCCCTTCGTTCCGTCGACACTCGCTTCCGGAGCGACACGAACGGGGACATAGAATCTTTTCGCTCGGGCTACGGAGCGTCACGAACGGAGACTTAGAATTTTTTCGCTCGAACTCCGGAGCGACACGATCGCTCCGATATTCTACGTTTTCTCGGTCCACGGGCATCAGAGAGCAAAACAGCCTAATAGTTTTAGAGTGCTTCAACGATAAGAATTAAGGATCTAACGTTCTCGTTTCGAACCGACGACTTTCGGTTCCGGAGCGACACGAACGCTCCATGATTCTCGATTATCTCGACACAGGTAAGAGACAGAGGACAACAAGTGTATGGTTTTAGAGAGCCACGAGCACCAGGAATAAGGATCTACCGTTGTCCCTTCGTTCCTTCGACATTCGGTACCGGAGCGACACGAACGGGGATTTAGAATTTTTTCGCTCGGGCTCCGGAGCGACACAAACGGGGACTTAGAATTTTCTCGCTCGAACTCCGGAGCGACACGATCGCTCCGACATTCTACGTTCTCTCGGCCCACGGGCATCAGAGAGCAAAACAGCCTAAAAGTTTTAGAGTGCCTCAACGATCAGGAATAAGGATCTAACGTTCTCGTTTCGAACCGACGACTTTCGGTTCCGGAGCGACACGAACGCTCCATGATTCTCGATTATCTCGACACAGGTAAGAGACAGAGGACAACAAGTGTATGGTTTTAGAGAGCCACGAGAACCAGGAATAAGGATCTACCGTTGTCCCTTCGTTCCGTCGACATTCGGTTCCGGAGCGACACGAACGGGGACTTACAATTTTTTCGCTCGCACTCCGGAGCGACACGATCGCTCCGATATTCTACGTTCTCTCGGTCCACTGGCATCAGAGAGCAAAACAGCCTAAAAGTTTTAGAGTGCCTCAACGATCAGGAATAAGGATCTGACGTTCTCGTTTCGAACCGACGACTTTCGGTTCCGGAGCGGCACGAACGCTCCATGATTCTCGATTATCTCGACACAGGTCAGAGACAGAGGACAACAAGTGTATGGTTTTAGAGAGCCACGAGCACCAGGAATAAGGGTCTACCGTTGTCTCTTCGTTCCGTCGACATTCGGTTCCGGAGCGACACGATCGGGGACTTAGAATTTTTTCGCTCGGGCTCCGGAGCGACACGAACGGGGACTTAGAATTTTCTCGCTCGGGCTCCGGAGCGACACGAACGGGGACTTCGAATTTTTTCGCTCGAACTCCGGAGCGACACGATCGCTCCTATATTCTACGTTCTCTCGGTCCACGGGCATCAGAGAGCAAAACAGCCTAATAGATTTAGAGTGCCTCAACGATCAGGAATAAGGATCTGACGTTCTCGTTTCGAACCGACGACTTTCGGTTCCCGAGCGACACGAACGCTCCATGATTCTCGATTATCTCGACACAGGTAAGAGACAGAGGACAACAAGTGTATGGTTTTAGAGAGCCACGAGCACCAGGAATAAGCATCTACCGTTGTCCCTTCGTTCCGTCGACATTCGGTTCCGGAGCGACACGAACGGTGACTTAGAATGTTTTCGCTCGAACTCCGGAGCGACACCATCGCTCCGATATTCTACGTTCTCTCGGCCCACGGGCATCAGAGAGCAAAACAGCCTAATAGTTTTAGAGTGCCTCAACGATCAGGAATAAGCATCTAACGTTCTCGTTTCGAACCGATGACTTTCGGTTCCGGAGCGACACGAACGCTCCATGATTCTCGATTATCTCGACACAGGTAAGAGACAGAGGACAACAACTGTATGGTTTTAGAGAGCCACGAGCACCAGGAATAAGGATCTACCGTTGTCCCTTCGTTCCGTCGACATTCGGTTCCGGAGCGACACGAACGGGGACTTAGAATGTTTTCGCTCGAACTCCGGAGCGACACGATCGCTCCGATATTCTGCTTTCTCTCGGACCACGGGCATCAGAGAGCAAAACAGCCTAATAGTTTTAGAGTGCCTCAACGATCAGGAATAAGGATCTAACGTTCTCGTTTCGAACCGACGACTTTCGGTTGCGGAGCGACACGAACGCTCCATGATTCTCGATTATCTCGACACAGGTAAGAGACAGAGGACAACAAGTGTATGGTTTTAGAGAGCCACGAGCACCAGGAATAAGCATCTACCGTTGTCCCTTCGTTCCGTCGACATTCGGTTCCGGAGCGACACGAACGGTGACTTAGAATGTTTTCGCTCGAACTCCGGAGCGACACCATCGCTCCGATATTCTACGTTCTCTCGGCCCACGGGCATCAGAGAGCAAAACAGCCTAATAGTTTTAGAGTGCCTCAACGATCAGGAATAAGTATCTAACGTTCTCGTTTCGAACCGATGACTTTCGGTTCCGGAGCGACACGAACGCTCCATGATTCTCGATTATCTCGACACAGGTAAGAGACAGAGGACAACAACTGTATGGTTTTAGAGAGCCACGAGCACCAGGAATAAGGATCTACCGTTGTCCCTTCGTTCCGTCGACATTCAATTCCGGAGCGACACGAACGGGGACTTAGAATGTTTTCGCTCGAACTCCGGAGCGACACCATCGCTCCGACATTCTACGTTCTCTCGGTCCACTGGCATCAGAGTGCAAAACAGCCTAATAGGTTTAGAGTGCCTCAGCGATCAGGAATAAGGATCTAACGTTCTCGTTTCGAACCGACGGCTTTCGGTTCCGGAGCGACACGAACGCTCCATGATTATCGATTTCCTCGACACAGGTAAGAGACAGAGGACAACAAGTGTATGGTTTTAGAGAGCCGCGAGCACCAGGAATAAGGATCTACCGTTGTCCCTTCGTTCCGTCGACATTCGGTTCCGGAGCGACACGAACGGGGACTTAGAATTTTTTCGCACGGGCTCCGGAGCGACACGAACGGGGGCTTAGAATTTTTTCGCTCGAACTCCGGAGCGACACGATCGCTCCGATATTCTACGTTCTCTCGGCCCACGGGCATCAGAGAGCAAAACAGCCTAATAGTTTTAGAGTGCCTCAACGATCAGTAATAAGGATCTAACGTTCTCGTTTCGAACCGACGACTTTCGGTTCCGGAGCGACACGAACGTTCCATGATTCTCGATTATCTCGACACAGCTAAGAGACAGAGGACAACAAGTGTATGGTTTTAGAGAGCCACGAGCACCAGGAATAAGGGTCTACCGTTGTCTCTTCGTTTCGTCGACATTCGGTTCCGGAGCGATACGATCGGGGACTTAGAATTTTTTCGCTCGGGCTCCGGAGCGACACGAACGGGGACTTAGAATTTTTTCGCTCGAACTCCGGAGCGACAAGATCGCTCCGTTATTCTACGTTCTCTCGGTCCACGGGCATCAGAGAGCAAAACAGCCTAATAGTTTTAGAGTGCCTCAACGATCAGTTTTAGAGTGCCTCAACGATCAGGAATAAGGATTTAACGTTCTCGTTTCGATCCGACGACTTTCGGTTCCGGAGCGACACGAACGCTCCATGATTCTCGATTATCTCGACACAGGTAAGAGACAGAGGACAACAACTGTATGGTTTTAGAGAGCCACGAGCACCAGGAATAAGGATCTACCGTTGTCCCTTCGTTCCGTCGACATTCGGTTCCGGAGCGACACGAACGGGGACTTAGAATGTTTTCGCTCGAACTCCGGAGCGACACGATCGCTCCGATATTCTGCTTTCTCTCGGACCACGGGCATCAGAGAGCAAAACAGCCTAATAGTTTTAGAGTGCCTCAGCGATCAGGAATAAGGATCTAACGTTCTCGTTTCGAACCGACGACTTTCGGTTCCGGAGCGACACGAACGCTCCATGATTCTCGATTATCTCGACACAGGTAAGAGACAGAGGACAACAACTGTATGGTTTTAGAGAGCCACGAGCACCAGGAATAAGGATCTACCGTTGCCCCTTCGTTCCGTCGACATTCGGTTCCGGAGCGACACGAACGGGGACTTAGGATTTTCTCGCTCGAACTCCGGAGCGACACGATCGCTCCGATATTCTACGTTCTCTCGGTCCACGGGCATCAGAGAGCAAAACAGCCTAATAGTTTTAGGGTGCCTCAGCGATCAGGAATAAGGATCTAACGTTCTCGTTTCGAACCGACGACTTTCGGTTGCGGAGCGACACGAACGCTCCATGATTCTCGATTATCTCGACACAGGTAAGAGACAGAGGACAACAAGTGTATGGTTTTAGAGAGCCGCGAGCACCAGGAATAAGGATCTACCGTTGTCCCTTCGTTCCGTCGACATTCGGTTCCGGAGCGACACGAACGGGGACTTAGAATGTTTTCGCTCGAACTCCGGAGCGACACGATCGCTCCGATATTCTGCGTTCTCTCGGCCCACGGGCATCAGAGAGCAAAACAGCTAATAGTTTTAGAGTGCCTCAACGATCAGTAATAAGGATCTAACGTTCTCGTTTGGAACCGACGACTTTCGGTTCCGGAGCGACACGAACGTTCCATGATTCTCGATTATCTCGACACAGCTAAGAGACAGAGGACAACAAGTGTATGGTTTTAGAGAGCCACGAGCACCAGGAATAAGGGTCTACCCTTGTCCCTTCGTTCCGTCGACATTCGGTTCCGGAGCGACACGAACGGGGACTTAGAATTTTCTCGCTCGAACTCCGGAGCGACACGATCGCTCCGACATTCTACGTTCTCTCGGCCCACGGGCATCAGAGAGCAAAACAGCCTAAAAGTTTTAGAGTGCCTCAACGATCAGGAATAAGGATCTAACGTTCTCGTTTCGAACCGACGACTTTCGGTTCCGGAGCGACACGAACGCTCCATGATTCTCGATTATCTCGACACAGGTAAGAGACAGAGGACAACAAGTGTATGGTTTTAGAGAGCCACGAGAACCAGGAATAAGGATCTACCGTTGTCCCTTCGTTCCGTCGACATTCGGTTCCGGAGCGACACGAACGGGGACTTACAATTTTTTCGCTCGCACTCCGGAGCGACACGATCGCTCCGATATTCTACGTTCTCTCGGTCCACTGGCATCAGAGTGCAAAACAGCCTAATAGGTTTAGAGTGCCTCAGCGATCAGGAATAAGGATCAAACGTTCTCGTTTCGAACCGACGACTTTCGGTTCCGGAGCGACACGAACGCTCCATGATTCTCGATTATCTCGACACAGGTCAGAGACAGAGGACAACAACTGTATGGTTTTAGAGAGCCACGAGCACCAGGAATAAGGATCTACCGTTGTCCCTTCGTTCCGTCGACATTCGGTTCCGGAGCGACACGAACGGGGACTTAGAATGTTTTCACTCGAACTCCGGAGCGACACGATCGCTCCGATATTCTACGTTCTCTCGGTCCACGGGCATCAGAGAGCAAAACAGCCTAATAGTTTTAGAGTGCCTCAACGATCAGGAATAAGGATCTGACGTTCTCGTTTCGAACCAACGACTTTCGGTTCCGGAGCGACACGAACGCTCCATGATTCTCGATTATCTCGACACAGGTAAGAGACAGAGGACAACAAGTGTATGGTTTTAGAGAGCCACGAGCACCAGGAATAAGGATCTACCGTTGTCCCTTCGTTCCGTCGACACTCGCTTCCGGAGCGACACGAACGGGGACATAGAATCTTTTCGCTCGGGCTACGGAGCGTCACGAACGGAGACTTAGAATTTTTTCGCTCGAACTCCGGAGCGACACGATCGCTCCGATATTCTACGTTTTCTCGGTCCACGGGCATCAGAGAGCAAAACAGCCTAATAGTTTTAGAGTGCTTCAACGATAAGAATTAAGGATCTAACGTTCTCGTTTCGAACCGACGACTTTCGGTTCCGGAGCGACACGAACGCTCCATGATTCTCGATTATCTCGACACAGGTAAGAGACAGAGGACAACAAGTGTATGGTTTTAGAGAGCCACGAGCACCAGGAATAAGGATCTACCGTTGTCCCTTCGTTCCTTCGACATTCGGTACCGGAGCGACACGAACGGGGATTTAGAATTTTTTCGCTCGGGCTCCGGAGCGACACAAACGGGGACTTAGAATTTTCTCGCTCGAACTCCGGAGCGACACGATCGCTCCGATATTCTGCGTTCTCTCGGCCCACGGGCATCAGAGAGCAAAACAGCTAATAGTTTTAGAGTGCCTCAACGATCAGTAATAAGGATCTAACGTTCTCGTTTGGAACCGACGACTTTCGGTTCCGGAGCGACACGAACGTTCCATGATTCTCGATTATCTCGACACAGCTAAGAGACAGAGGACAACAAGTGTATGGTTTTAGAGAGCCACGAGCACCAGGAATAAGGATCTACCCTTGTCCCTTCGTTCCGTCGACATTCGGTTCCGGAGCGACACGAACGGGGACTTAGAATTTTCTCGCTCGAACTCCGGAGCGACACGATCGCTCCGACATTCTACGTTCTCTCGGCCCACGGGCATCAGAGAGCAAAACAGCCTAAAAGTTTTAGAGTGCCTCAACGATCAGGAATAAGGATCTAACGTTCTCGTTTCGAACCGACGACTTTCGGTTCCGGAGCGACACGAACGCTCCATGATTCTCGATTATCTCGACACAGGTAAGAGACAGAGGACAACAAGTGTATGGTTTTAGAGAGCCACGAGAACCAGGAATAAGGATCTACCGTTGTCCCTTCGTTCCGTCGACATTCGGTTCCGGAGCGACACGAACGGGGACTTACAATTTTTTCGCTCGCACTCCGGAGCGACACGATCGCTCCGATATTCTACGTTCTCTCGGTCCACTGGCATCAGAGTGCAAAACAGCCTAATAGGTTTAGAGTGCCTCAGCGATCAGGAATAAGGATCAAACGTTCTCGTTTCGAACCGACGACTTTCGGTTCCGGAGCGACACGAACGCTCCATGATTCTCGATTATCTCGACACAGGTCAGAGACAGAGGACAACAACTGTATGGTTTTAGAGAGCCACGAGCACCAGGAATAAGGATCTACCGTTGTCCCTTCGTTCCGTCGACATTCGGTTCCGGAGCGACACGAACGGGGACTTAGAATGTTTTCACTCGAACTCCGGAGCGACACGATCGCTCCGATATTCTACGTTCTCTCGGTCCACGGGCATCAGAGAGCAAAACAGCCTAATAGTTTTAGAGTGCCTCAACGATCAGGAATAAGGATCTGACGTTCTCGTTTCGAACCAACGACTTTCGGTTCCGGAGCGACACGAACGCTCCATGATTCTCGATTATCTCGACACAGGTAAGAGACAGAGGACAACAAGTGTATGGTTTTAGAGAGCCACGAGCACCAGGAATAAGGATCTACCGTTGTCCCTTCGTTCCGTCGACACTCGCTTCCGGAGCGACACGAACGGGGACATAGAATCTTTTCGCTCGGGCTACGGAGCGTCACGAACGGAGACTTAGAATTTTTTCGCTCGAACTCCGGAGCGACACGATCGCTCCGATATTCTACGTTTTCTCGGTCCACGGGCATCAGAGAGCAAAACAGCCTAATAGTTTTAGAGTGCTTCAACGATAAGAATTAAGGATCTAACGTTCTCGTTTCGAACCGACGACTTTCGGTTCCGGAGCGACACGAACGCTCCATGATTCTCGATTATCTCGACACAGGTAAGAGACAGAGGACAACAAGTGTATGGTTTTAGAGAGCCACGAGCACCAGGAATAAGGATCTACCGTTGTCCCTTCGTTCCTTCGACATTCGGTACCGGAGCGACACGAACGGGGATTTAGAATTTTTTCGCTCGGGCTCCGGAGCGACACAAACGGGGACTTAGAATTTTCTCGCTCGAACTCCGGAGCGACACGATCGCTCCGACATTCTACGTTCTCTCGGCCCACGGGCATCAGAGAGCAAAACAGCCTAAAAGTTTTAGAGTGCCTCAACGATCAGGAATAAGGATCTAACGTTCTCGTTTCGAACCGACGACTTTCGGTTCCGGAGCGACACGAACGCTCCATGATTCTCGATTATCTCGACACAGGTAAGAGACAGAGGACAACAAGTGTATGGTTTTAGAGAGCCACGAGAACCAGGAATAAGGATCTACCGTTGTCCCTTCGTTCCGTCGACATTCGGTTCCGGAGCGACACGAACGGGGACTTACAATTTTTTCGCTCGCACTCCGGAGCGACACGATCGCTCCGATATTCTACGTTCTCTCGGTCCACTGGCATCAGAGAGCAAAACAGCCTAAAAGTTTTAGAGTGCCTCAACGATCAGGAATAAGGATCTGACGTTCTCGTTTCGAACCGACGACTTTCGGTTCCGGAGCGGCACGAACGCTCCATGATTCTCGATTATCTCGACACAGGTCAGAGACAGAGGACAACAAGTGTATGGTTTTAGAGAGCCACGAGCACCAGGAATAAGGGTCTACCGTTGTCTCTTCGTTCCGTCGACATTCGGTTCCGGAGCGACACGATCGGGGACTTAGAATTTTTTCGCTCGGGCTCCGGAGCGACACGAACGGGGACTTAGAATTTTCTCGCTCGGGCTCCGGAGCGACACGAACGGGGACTTCGAATTTTTTCGCTCGAACTCCGGAGCGACACGATCGCTCCTATATTCTACGTTCTCTCGGTCCACGGGCATCAGAGAGCAAAACAGCCTAATAGATTTAGAGTGCCTCAACGATCAGGAATAAGGATCTGACGTTCTCGTTTCGAACCGACGACTTTCGGTTCCCGAGCGACACGAACGCGCCATGATTCTCGATTATCTCGACACAGGTAAGAGACAGAGGACAACAAGTGTATGGTTTTAGAGAGCCACGAGCACCAGGAATAAGGATCTAACGTTGTCCCTTCGTTCCGTCGATATTCGGTTCCGGAGCGACACGAACGGGGACTTGGAATTTTTTCGCTCGAACTCCGGAGCGACACGATCGCTCCGATATTCTACGTTCTCTCGGTCCACGGGCATCAGAGAGCAAAACAGCCTAATGGTTTTAGAGTGCCTCAACGATCAGGAATAAGGATCTGACGTTCTCGTTTCGAACCGACGGCTTTCGGTTCCGGAGCGACACGAACGCTCCATGATTCTCGATTTTCTCGACACAGGTAAGAGACAGAGGACAACAAGTGTATGGTTTTAGAGAGCCACGAGCACCAGGAATAAGGATCTACCGTTGTCCCTTCGTTCCGTCGATATTCGGTTCCGGAGCGACACGAACGGGGACTTAGAATTTTTTCGCTCGTGCTCCGGAGCGACACGAACGGGGACTTAGAATTTTTTCGCTCGAACTCCGGAGCGACACGATCGCTCCGATATTCTACGTTCTCTCGGTCCACGGGCATCAGAGAGCAAAACAGCCTAATAGTTTTAGAGTGCCTCAACGATCAGGATTAAGGATCTGACGTTCTCGTTTCGAACCGACGGCTTTCGGTTCCGGAGCGACACGAACGCTCCATGATTCTCGATTTTCTCGACACAGGTAAGAGACAGAGGACAACAAGTGTATGGTTTTAGAGAGCCACGAGCACCAGGAATAAGGATCTACCGTTGTCCCTTCGTTCCGTCGACACTCGCTTCCGGAGCGACACGAACGGGGACATAGAATCTTTTCGCTCGGGCTACGGAGCGTCACGAACGGAGACTTAGAATTTTTTCGCTCGAACTCCGGAGCGACACGATCGCTCCGATATTCTACGTTTTCTCGGTCCACGGGCATCAGAGAGCAAAACACCCTAATAGTTTTAGAGTGCCTCAACGATCAGGAATAAGTATCTAACGTTCTCGTTTCGAACCGATGAGTTTCGGTTCCGGAGCGACACGAACGCTCCATGATTCTCGATTATCTCGACACAGGTAAGAGACAGAGGACAACAACTGTATGGTTTTAGAGAGCCACGAGCACCAGGAATAAGGATCTACCGTTGTCCCTTCTTTCCGTCGACATTCGGTTCCGGAGCGACACGAACGGGGACTTAGAATTTTTTGGCTCAGGCTCCGGAGCGACACGAACGGGGACGTAGAATTTTTTCGCTCGGGCTACGGAGCGACACGAACGGGGACTTCGAATTTTTTCGCTCGAACTCCGGAGCGACACGATCGCTCCGATATTCTACGTTATCTCGGTCCACGGGCATCAGAGTGCAAAACAGCCTAATAGTTTTAGAGTGCCTCAACGATAAGAATTAAGGATCTAACGTTCTCGTTTCGAACCGATGACTTTCGGTTCCGGAGCGACACGAACGCTCCATGATTCTCGATTATCTCGACACAGGTAAGAGACAGAGGACAACAACTGTATGGTTTTAGAGAGCCACGAGCACCAGGAATAAGGATCTACCGTTGTCCCTTCGTTCCGTCGACATTCGGTTCCGGAGCGACACGAACGGGGACTTAGAATGTTTTCGCTCGAACTCCGGAGCGACACGATCGCTCCGATATTCTGCGTTCTCTCGGACCACGGGCATCAGAGAGCAAAACAGCCTAATAGTTTTAGAGTGCCTCAACGATCAGGAATAAGGATCTAACGTTCTCGTTTCGAACCGACGACTTTCGGTTCCGGAGCGACACGAACGCTCCATGATTGTCGATTATCTCGACACAGGTAAGAGACAGAGGACAACAAGTGTATGGTTTTAGAGAGCCACGAGCACCAGGAATAAGCATCTACCGTTGTCCCTTCGTTCCGTCGACATTCGGTTCCGGAGCGACACGAACGGTGACTTAGAATGTTTTCGCTCGAACTCCGGAGCGACACCATCGCTCCGATATTCTACGTTCTCTCGGCCCACGGGCATCAGAGAGCAAAACAGCCTAATAGTTTTAGAGTGCCTCAACGATCAGGAATAAGTATCTAACGTTCTCGTTTCGAACCGATGACTTTCGGTTCCGGAGCGACACGAACGCTCCATGATTCTCGATTATCTCGACACAGGTAAGAGACAGAGGACAACAACTGTATGGTTTTAGAGAGCCACGAGCACCAGGAATAAGGATCTACCGTTGTCCCTTCGTTCCGTCGACATTCGGTTCCGGAGCGACACGAACGGGGACTTAGAATGTTTTCGCTCGAACTCCGGAGCGACACGATCGCTCCGATATTCTACGTTCTCTCGGTCCACGGGCATCAGAGAGCAAAACAGCCTAATAGTTTTAGAGTGCCTTAACGATAAGAATTAAGGATCTAACGTTCTCGTTTCGAACCGACGACTTTCGGTTCCGGAGCGACACGAACGCTCCATGATTGTCGATTATCTCGACACAGGTAAGAGACAGAGGACAACAAGTGTATGGTTTTAGAGAGCCACGAGCACCAGGAATAAGGATCTACCGTTGTCCCTTCGTTCCTTCGACATTCGGTACCGGAGCGACACGAACGGGGATTTAGAATTTTTTCGCTCGGGCGCCGGAGCGACACAAACGGGGACTTAGAATTTTTTCGCTCGAACTCCGGAGCGACACGATCGCTCCGATATTCTACGTTCTCTCTGGTCCACGGGCATCAGAGAGCAAAACAGCCTAATAGTTTTAGAGTGCCTCAACGATCAGGAATAAGGATCTGACGTTCTCGTTTCGAACCGACGACTTTCGGTTCCGGAGCGACACGAACGCTCCATGATTCTCGATTATCTCGACACAGGTAAGAGACAGAGGACAACAAGTGTATGGTTTTAGAGAGCCACGAGCACCAGGAATAAGGATCTACCGTTGTCCCTTCGTTCCGTCGACATTCGGTTCCGGAGCGACACGAACGGGGACTCAGAATGTTTTCGCTCGAACTCCGGAGCGACACGATCGCTCCGATATTCTACGTTCTCTCGGTCCACGGGCATCAGAGAGCAAAACAGCCTAATAGTTTTAGAGTGCCTCAACGATCAGGAATAAGGATCTAACGTTCTCGTTTCGAGACGACGACTTTCGGTTCCGGAGCGACACGAACGCTCCATGATTCTCGATTATCTCGACACAGGTAAGAGACAGAGGACAACAAGTGTATGGTTTTAGAGAGCCACGAGCACCAGGAATAAGGATCTACCGTTGTCCCTTCGTTCCGTCGACATTCGGTTCCGGAGCGACACGAACGGGGACTTAGAATTTTTTCGCACGGGCTCCGGAGCGACACGAACGGGGGCTTAGAATTTTTTCGCTCGAACTCCGGAGCGACACGATCGCTCCGATATTCTACGTTCTCTCGGCCCACGGGCATCAGAGAGCAAAACAGCCTAATAGTTTTAGAGTGCCTCAACGATCAGTAATAAGGATCTAACGTTCTCGTTTCGAACCGACGACTTTCGGTTCCGGAGCGACACGAACGTTCCATGATTCTCGATTATCTCGACACAGCTAAGAGACAGAGGACAACAAGTGTATGGTTTTAGAGAGCCACGAGCACCAGGAATAAGGATCTACCGTTGTCCCTTCGTTCCGTCGACATTCGGTTCCGGAGCGACACGAACGGGGACTTAGAATGTTTTCGCTCGAACTCCGGAGCGACACGATCGCTCCGATATTCTACGTTCTCTCGGTCCACGGGCATCAGAGAGCAAAACAGCCTAATAGTTTTAGAGTGCCTCAACGATCAGGAATAAGGATCTAACGCTCTCGTTTCGAAACGACGACTTTCGGTTCCGGAGCGACACGAACGCTCCATGATTCTCGATTATCTCGACACAGGTAAGAGACTGAGGACAACAAGTGTATGGTTTTAGAGAGCCACGAGCACCAGGAATAAGGATCTACCCTTGTCCCTTCTTTCCGTCGACATTCGGTTCCGGAGCGACACGAACGGGGACTTAGAATTTTTTCGCTCAGGCTCCGGAGCGACACGAACGGGGACGTAGAATTTTTTCGCTCGGGCTCCGGAGCGACACGAACGGGGACTTCGAATTTTTTCGCTCGAACTCCGGAGCGACACGATCGCTCCGATATTCTACGTTTTCTCGGTCCACGGGCATCAGAGAGCAAAACAGCCTAATAGTTTTAGAGTGCCTCATCGATAAGAATTAAGGATCTAACGTTCTCGTTTCGAACCGACGACTTTCGGTTCCGGAGCGACACGAACGCTCCATGATTCTCGATTATCTCGACACAGGTAAGAGACAGAGGACAACAAGTGTATGGTTTTAGAGAGCCACGAGCACCAGGAATAAGGATCTACCGTTGTCCCTTCGTTCCTTCGACATTCGGTACCGGAGCGACACGAACGGGGATTTAGAATTTTTTCGCTCGGGCTCCGGAGCGACACAAACGGGGACTTAGAATTTTCTCGCTCGAACTCCGGAGCGACACGATCGCTCCGACATTCTACGTTCTCTCGGCCCACGGGCATCAGAGAGCAAAACAGCCTAAAAGTTTTAGAGTGCCTCAACGATCAGGAATAAGGATCTAACGTTCTCGTTTCGAACCGACGACTTTCGGTTCCGGAGCGACACGAACGCTCCATGATTCTCGATTATCTCGACGCAGGTAAGAGACAGAGGACAACAAGTGTATGGTTTTAGAGAGCCACGAGAACCAGGAATAAGGATCTACCGTTGTCCCTTCGTTCCGTCGACATTCGGTTCCGGAGCGACACGAACGGGGACTTACAATTTTTTCGCTCGGGCTCCGGAGCGACACGAACGGGGACTTAGAATTTTCTCGCTCGGGCTCCGGAGCGACACGAACGGGGACTTCGAATTTTTTCGCTCGAACTCCGGAGCGACACGATCGCTCCTATATTCTACGTTCTCTCGGTCCACGGGCATCAGAGAGCAAAACAGCCTAATAGATTTAGAGTGCCTCAACGATCAGGAATAAGGATCTGACGTTCTCGTTTCGAACCGACGACTTTCGGTTCCGGAGCGACACGAACGCGCCATGATTCTCGATTATCTCGACACAGGTAAGAGACAGAGGACAACAAGTGTATGGTTTTAGAGAGCCACGAGCACCAGGAATAAGGATCTAACGTTGTCCCTTCGTTCCGTCGATATTCGGTTCCGGAGCGACACGAACGGGGACTTGGAATTTTTTCGCTCGAACTCCGGAGCGACACGATCGCTCCGATATTCTACGTTCTCTCGGTCCACGGGCATCAGAGAGCAAAACAGCCTAATGGTTTTAGAGTGCCTCAACGATCAGGAATAAGGATCTAACGTCCTCATTTCGAACCGACGACTTTCGTTTCCGGAGCGACACGAACTCTCCATGATTCTCGATTATCTCGACACAGGTAAGAGACAGAGGACAACAAGTGTATGGTTTTAGAGAGCCACGAGCACCAGGAATAAGGATCTACCGTTGTCCCTTCGTTCCGTCGATATTCGGTTCCGGAGCGACACGAACTGTGACTTCGAATTTTTTCGCTCGAACTCCGGAGCGACACGAACGGTGACTTAGAATGTTTTCGCTCGAACTCCGGAGCGACACCATCGCTCCGATATTCTACGTTCTCTCGGCCCACGGGCATCAGAGAGCAAAACAGCCTAATAGTTTTAGAGTGCCTCAACGATCAGGAATAAGTATCTAACGTTCTCGTTTCGAACCGATGAGTTTCGGTTCCGGAGCGACACGAACGCTCCATGATTCTCGATTATCTCGACACAGGTAAGAGACAGAGGACAACAACTGTATGGTTTTAGAGAGCCACGAGCACCAGGAATAAGGATCTACCGTTGTCACTTCTTTCCGTCGACATTCGGTTCCGGAGCGACACGAACGGGGACTTAGAATTTTTTGGCTCAGGCTCCGGAGCGACACGAACGGGGACGTAGAATTTTTTAGCTCGGGCTACGGAGCGACACGAACGGGGACTTCGAATTTTTTCGCTCGAACTCCGGAGCGACACGATCGCTCCGATATTCTACGTTCTCTCAGTCCACGGGCATCAGAGAGCAAAACAGCCTAATAGTTTTAGAGTGCCTCAACGATAAGAATTAAGGATCTAACGTTCTCGTTTCGAACCGATGACTTTCGGTTCCGGAGCGACACGAACGCTCCATGATTCTCGATTATCTCGACACAGGTAAGAGACAGAGGACAACAACTGTATGGTTTTAGAGAGCCACGAGCACCAGGAATAAGGATCTACCGTTGTCCCTTCGTTCCGTCGACATTCGGTTCCGGAGCGACACGAACGGGGACTTAGAATGTTTTCGCTCGAACTCCGGAGCGACACGATCGCTCCGATATTCTGCGTTCTCTCGGACCACGGGCATCAGAGAGCAAAACAGCCTAATAGTTTTAGAGTGCCTCAACGATCAGGAATAAGGATCTAACGTTCTCGTTTCGAACCGATGACTTTCGGTTCCGGAGCGACACGAACGCTCCATGATTCTCGATTATCTCGACACAGGTAAGAGACAGAGGACAACAACTGTATGGTTTTAGAGAGCCACGAGCACCAGGAATAAGGATCTACCGTTGTCCCTTCGTTCCGTCGACATTCGGTTCCGGAGCGACACGAACGGGGACTTAGAATGTTTTCGCTCGAACTCCGGAGCGACACGATCGCTCCGATATTCTACGTTCTCTCGGTCCACGGGCATCAGAGAGCAAAACAGCCTAATAGTTTTAGAGTGCCTTAACGATAAGAATTAAGGATCTAACGTTCTCGTTTCGAACCGACGACTTTCGGTTCCGGAGCGACACGAACGCTCCATGATTGTCGATTATCTCGACACAGGTAAGAGACAGAGGACAACAAGTGTATGGTTTTAGAGAGCCACGAGCACCAGGAATAAGGATCTACCGTTGTCCCTTCGTTCCTTCGACATTCGGTACCGGAGCGACACGAACGGGGATTTAGAATTTTTTCGCTCGGGCGCCGGAGCGACACAAACGGGGACTTAGAATTTTTTCGCTCGAACTCCGGAGCGACACGATCGCTCCGATATTCTACGTTCTCTCTGGTCCACGGGCATCAGAGAGCAAAACAGCCTAATAGTTTTAGAGTGCCTCAACGATCAGGAATAAGGATCTGACGTTCTCGTTTCGAACCGACGACTTTCGGTTCCGGAGCGACACGAACGCTCCATGATTCTCGATTATCTCGACACAGGTAAGAGACAGAGGACAACAAGTGTATGGTTTTAGAGAGCCACGAGCACCAGGAATAAGGATCTACCGTTGTCCCTTCGTTCCGTCGACATTCGGTTCCGGAGCGACACGAACGGGGACTCAGAATGTTTTCGCTCGAACTCCGGAGCGACACGATCGCTCCGATATTCTACGTTCTCTCGGTCCACGGGCATCAGAGAGCAAAACAGCCTAATAGTTTTAGAGTGCCTCAACGATCAGGAATAAGGATCTAACGTTCTCGTTTCGAACCGACGGCTTTCGTTTCCGGAGCGACACGAACGCTCCATGATTCTCGATTATCTCGACACAGGTAAGAGACAGAGGACAACAAGTGTATGGTTTTAGAGAGCCACGAGCACCAGGAATAAGGATCTACCGTTGTCCCTTCGTTCCGTCGACATTCGGTTCCGGAGCGACACGAACGGGGACTTAGAATTTTTTCGCACGGGCTCCGGAGCGACACGAACGGTGACTTAGAATGTTTTCGCTCGAACTCCGGAGCGACACCATCGCTCCGATATTCTACGTTCTCTCGGCCCACGGGCATCAGAGAGCAAAACAGCCTAATAGTTTTAGAGTGCCTCAACGATCAGGAATAAGTATCTAACGTTCTCGTTTCGAACCGATGAGTTTCGGTTCCGGAGCGACACGAACGCTCCATGATTCTCGATTATCTCGACACAGGTAAGAGACAGAGGACAACAACTGTATGGTTTTAGAGAGCCACGAGCACCAGGAATAAGGATCTACCGTTGTCCCTTCGTTCCGTCGACATTCGGTTCCGGAGCGACACGAACGGGGACTTAGAATGTTTTCGCTCGAACTCCGGAGCGACACGATCGCTCCGATATTCTGCGTTCTCTCGGACCACGGGCATCAGAGAGCAAAACAGCCTAATAGTTTTAGAGTGCCTCAACGATCAGTAATAAGGATCTAACGTTCTCGTTTCGAACCGACGACTTTCGGTTCCGGAGCGACACGAACGTTCCATGATTCTCGATTATCTCGACACAGCTAAGAGACAGAGGACAACAAGTGTATGGTTTTAGAGAGCCACGAGCACCAGGAATAAGGATCTACCGTTGTCCCTTCGTTCCGTCGACATTCGGTTCCGGAGCGACACGAACGGGGACTTAGAATGTTTTCGCTCGAACTCCGGAGCGACACGATCGCTCCGATATTCTACGTTCTCTCGGTCCACGGGCATCAGAGAGCAAAACAGCCTAATAGTTTTAGAGTGCCTCAACGATCAGGAATAAGGATCTAACGCTCTCGTTTCGAAACGACGACTTTCGGTTCCGGAGCGACACGAACGCTCCATGATTCTCGATTATCTCGACACAGGTAAGAGACAGAGGACAACAAGTGTATGGTTTTAGAGAGCCACGAGCACCAGGAATAAGGATCTACCCTTGTCCCTTCTTTCCGTCGACATTCGGTTCCGGAGCGACACGAACGGGGACTTAGAATTTTTTCGCTCAGGCTCCGGAGCGACACGAACGGGGACGTAGAATTTTTTCGCTCGGGCTCCGGAGCGACACGAACGGGGACTTCGAATTTTTTCGCTCGAACTCCGGAGCGACACGATCGCTCCGATATTCTACGTTTTCTCGGTCCACGGGCATCAGAGAGCAAAACAGCCTAATAGTTTTAGAGTGCCTCATCGATAAGAATTAAGGATCTAACGTTCTCGTTTCGAACCGACGACTTTCGGTTCCGGAGCGACACGAACGCTCCATGATTCTCGATTATCTCGACACAGGTAAGAGACAGAGGACAACAAGTGTATGGTTTTAGAGAGCCACGAGCACCAGGAATAAGGATCTACCGTTGTCCCTTCGTTCCTTCGACATTCGGTACCGGAGCGACACGAACGGGGATTTAGAATTTTTTCGCTCGGGCTCCGGAGCGACACAAACGGGGACTTAGAATTTTCTCGCTCGAACTCCGGAGCGACACGATCGCTCCGACATTCTACGTTCTCTCGGCCCACGGGCATCAGAGAGCAAAACAGCCTAAAAGTTTTAGAGTGCCTCAACGATCAGGAATAAGGATCTAACGTTCTCGTTTCGAACCGACGACTTTCGGTTCCGGAGCGACACGAACGCTCCATGATTCTCGATTATCTCGACGCAGGTAAGAGACAGAGGACAACAAGTGTATGGTTTTAGAGAGCCACGAGAACCAGGAATAAGGATCTACCGTTGTCCCTTCGTTCCGTCGACATTCGGTTCCGGAGCGACACGAACGGGGACTTAGAATGTTTTCGCTCGAACTCCGGAGCGACACGATCGCTCCGATATTCTACGATCTCTCGGTCCACGGGCGTCAGAGAGCAAAACAGCCTAATAGTTTTAGAGTGCCTCAACGATCAGGAATAAGGATCTAACGCTCTCGTTTCGAAACGACGACTTTCGGTTCCGGAGCGACACGAACGCTCCATGATTCTCGATTATCTCGACACAGGTAAGAGACAGAGGACAACAAGTGTATGGTTTTAGAGAGCCACGAGCACCAGGAATAAGGATCTACCCTTGTCCCTTCTTTCCGTCGACATTCGGTTCCGGAGCGACACGAACGGGGACTTAGAATTTTTTCGCTCAGGCTCCGGAGCGACACGAACGGGGACGTAGAATTTTTTCGCTCGGGCTCCGGAGCAACACGAACGGGGACTTCGAATTTTTTCGCTCGAACTCCGGAGCGACACGATCGCTCCGATATTCTACGTTTTCTCGGTCCACGGGCATCAGAGAGCAAAACAGCCTAATAGTTTTAGAGTGCCTCATCGATAAGAATTAAGGATCTAACGTTCTCGTTTCGAACCGACGACTTTCGGTTCCGGAGCGACACGAACGCTCCATGATTCTCGATTATCTCGACACAGGTAAGAGACAGAGGACAACAAGTGTATGGTTTTAGAGAGCCACGAGCACCAGGAATAAGGATCTACCGTTGTCCCTTCGTTCCTTCGACATTCGGTACCGGAGCGACACGAACGGGGATTTAGAATTTTTTCGCTCGGGCTCCGGAGCGACACAAACGGGGACTTAGAATTTTCTCGCTCGAACTCCGGAGCGACACGATCGCTCCGACATTCTACGTTCTCTCGGCCCACGGGCATCAGAGAGCAAAACAGCCTAAAAGTTTTAGAGTGCCTCAACGATCAGGAATAAGGATCTAACGTTCTCGTTTCGAACCGACGACTTTCGGTTCCGGAGCGACACGAACGCTCCATGATTCTCGATTATCTCGACGCAGGTAAGAGACAGAGGACAACAAGTGTATGGTTTTAGAGAGCCACGAGAACCAGGAATAAGGATCTACCGTTGTCCCTTCGTTCCGTCGACATTCGGTTCCGGAGCGACACGAACGGGGACTTACAATTTTTTCGCTCGGGCTCCGGAGCGACACGAACGGGGACTTAGAATTTTCTCGCTCGGGCTCCGGAGCGACACGAACGGGGACTTCGAATTTTTTCGCTCGAACTCCGGAGCGACACGATCGCTCCTATATTCTACGTTCTCTCGGTCCACGGGCATCAGAGAGCAAAACAGCCTAATAGATTTAGAGTGCCTCAACGATCAGGAATAAGGATCTGACGTTCTCGTTTCGAACCGACGACTTTCGGTTCCGGAGCGACACGAACGCGCCATGATTCTCGATTATCTCGACACAGGTAAGAGACAGAGGACAACAAGTGTATGGTTTTAGAGAGCCACGAGCACCAGGAATAAGGATCTAACGTTGTCCCTTCGTTCCGTCGATATTCGGTTCCGGAGCGACACGAACGGGGACTTGGAATTTTTTCGCTCGAACTCCGGAGCGACACGATCGCTCCGATATTCTACGTTCTCTCGGTCCACGGGCATCAGAGAGCAAAACAGCCTAATGGTTTTAGAGTGCCTCAACGATCAGGAATAAGGATCTAACGTCCTCATTTCGAACCGACGACTTTCGTTTCCGGAGCGACACGAACTCTCCATGATTCTCGATTATCTCGACACAGGTAAGAGACAGAGGACAACAAGTGTATGGTTTTAGAGAGCCACGAGCACCAGGAATAAGGATCTACCGTTGTCCCTTCGTTCCGTCGATATTCGGTTCCGGAGCGACACGAACTGTGACTTCGAATTTTTTCGCTCGAACTCCGGAGCGACACGAACGGTGACTTAGAATGTTTTCGCTCGTACTCCGGAGCGACACCATCGCTCCGATATTCTACGTTCTCTCGGCCCACGGGCATCAGAGAGCAAAACAGCCTAATAGTTTTAGAGTGCCTCAACGATCAGGAATAAGTATCTAACGTTCTCGTTTCGAACCGATGAGTTTCGGTTCCGGAGCGACACGAACGCTCCATGATTCTCGATTATCTCGACACAGGTAAGAGACAGAGGACAACAACTGTATGGTTTTAGAGAGCCACGAGCACCAGGAATAAGGATCTACCGTTGTCCCTTCTTTCCGTCGACATTCGGTTCCGGAGCGACACGAACGGGGACTTAGAATTTTTTGGCTCAGGCTCCGGAGCGACACGAACGGGGACGTAGAATTTTTTCGCTCGGGCTACGGAGCGACACGAACGGGGACTTCGAATTTTTTCGCTCGAACTCCGGAGCGACACGATCGCTCCGATATTCTACGTTCTCTCGGTCCACGGGCATCAGAGAGCAAAACAGCCTAATAGTTTTAGAGTGCCTCAACGATAAGAATTAAGGATCTAACGTTCTCGTTTCGAACCGATGACTTTCGGTTCCGGAGCGACACGAACGCTCCATAATTCTCGATTATCTCGACACAGGTAAGAGACAGAGGACAACAACTGTATGGTTTTAGAGAGCCACGAGCACCAGGAATAAGGATCTACCGTTGTCCCTTCGTTCCGTCGACATTCGGTTCCGGAGCGACACGAACGGGGACTTAGAATGTTTTCGCTCGAACTCCGGAGCGACACGATCGCTCCGATATTCTGCGTTCTCTCGGACCACGGGCATCAGAGAGCAAAACAGCCTAATAGTTTTAGAGTGCCTCAACGATCAGGAATAAGGATCTAACGTTCTCGTTTCGAACCGACGACTTTCGGTTCCGGAGCGACACGAACGCTCCATGATTGTCGATTATCTCGACACAGGTAAGAGACAGAGGACAACAAGTGTATGGTTTTAGAGAGCCACGAGCACCAGGAATAAGCATCTACCGTTGTCCCTTCGTTCCGTCGACATTCGGTTCCGGAGCGACACGAACGGTGACTTAGAATGTTTTCGCTCGAACTCCGGAGCGACACCATCGCTCCGATATTCTACGTTCTCTCGGCCCACGGGCATCAGAGAGCAAAACAGCCTAATAGTTTTAGAGTGCCTCAACGATCAGGAATAAGTATCTAACGTTCTCGTTTCGAACCGATGACTTTCGGTTCCGGAGCGACACGAACGCTCCATGATTCTCGATTATCTCGACACAGGTAAGAGACAGAGGACAACAACTGTATGGTTTTAGAGAGCCACGAGCACCAGGAATAAGGATCTACCGTTGTCCCTTCGTTCCGTCGACATTCGGTTCCGGAGCGACACGAACGGGGACTTAGAATGTTTTCGCTCGAACTCCGGAGCGACACGATCGCTCCGATATTCTACGTTCTCTCGGTCCACGGGCATCAGAGAGCAAAACAGCCTAATAGTTTTAGAGTGCCTTAACGATAAGAATTAAGGATCTAACGTTCTCGTTTCGAACCGACGACTTTCGGTTCCGGAGCGACACGAACGCTCCATGATTGTCGATTATCTCGACACAGGTAAGAGACAGAGGACAACAACTGTATGGTTTTAGAGAGCCACGAGCACCAGGAATAAGGATCTACCGTTGTCCCTTCGTTCCTTCGACATTCGGTACCGGAGCGACACGAACGGGGATTTAGAATTTTTTCGCTCGGGCGCCGGAGCGACACAAACGGGGACTTAGAATTTTTTCGCTCGAACTCCGGAGCGACACGATCGCTCCGATATTCTACGTTCTCTCTGGTCCACGGGCATCAGAGAGCAAAACAGCCTAATAGTTTTAGAGTGCCTCAACGATCAGGAATAAGGATCTGACGTTCTCGTTTCGAACCGACGACTTTCGGTTCCGGAGCGACACGAACGCTCCATGATTCTCGATTATCTCGACACAGGTAAGAGACAGAGGACAACAAGTGTATGGTTTTAGAGAGCCACGAGCACCAGGAATAAGGATCTACCGTTGTCCCTTCGTTCCGTCGACATTCGGTTCCGGAGCGACACGAACGGGGACTCAGAATGTTTTCGCTCGAACTCCGGAGCGACACGATCGCTCCGATATTCTACGTTCTCTCGGCCCACGGGCATCAGAGAGCAAAACAGCCTAATAGTTTTAGAGTGCCTCAACGATCAGTAATAAGGATCTAACGTTCTCGTTTCGAACCGACGACTTTCGGTTCCGGAGCGACACGAACGTTCCATGATTCTCGATTATCTCGACACAGCTAAGAGACAGAGGACAACAAGTGTATGGTTTTAGAGAGCCACGAGCACCAGGAATAAGGATCTACCGTTGTCCCTTCGTTCCGTCGACATTCGGTTCCGGAGCGACACGAACGGGGACTTAGAATTTTCTCGCTCGAACTCCGGAGCGACACGATCGCTCCGACATTCTACGTTCTCTCGGCCCACGGGCATCAGAGAGCAAAACAGCCTAAAAGTTTTAGAGTGCCTCAACGATCAGGAATAAGGATCTAACGTTCTCGTTTCGAGCCGACGACTTTCGGTTCCGGAGCGGCACGAACGCTCCATGATTCTCGATTATGTCGACACAGGTCAGAGACAGAGGACAACAACTGTATGGTTTTAGAGAGCCACGAGCACCAGGAATCAGGATCTACCGTTGTCCCGTCGTTCCGTCGACATTCGGTTCCGGAGCGACACGAACGGGGACTTAGAATGTTTTCGCTCGAACTCCGGAGCGACACCATCGCTCCGATATTCTACGTTCTCTCGGCCCACGGGCATCAGAGAGCAAAACAGCCTAATAGTTTTAGAGTGCCTCAACGATCAGGAATAAGTATCTAACGTTCTCGTTTCGAACCGATGACTTTCAGTTCCGGAGCGACACGAACGCTCCATGATTCTCGATTATCTCGACACAGGTAAGAGACAGAGGACAACAAGTGTATGGTTTTATAGAGCCACGAGCACCTGGAATAAGGATCTACCGTTGCCCCTTCGTTCCGTCGACATTCGGTTCCGGAGCGACACGAACGGGGACGTAGGATTTTCTCGCTCGAACTCCGGAGCGACACGATCGCTCCGACATTCTACGTTCTCTCGGTCCACTGGCATCAGAGTGCAAAACAGCCTAATAGGTTTAGAGTGCCTCAGCGTTCAGGAATAAGGATCTAACGTTCTCGTTTCGAACCGACGGCTTTCGTTTCCGGAGCGACACGAACGCTCCATGATTCTCGATTATCTCGACACAGCTAAGAGACAGAGGACAACAAGTGTATGGTTTTAGAGAGCCGCGAGCACCAGGAATAAGGATCTACCGTTGTCCCTTCGTTCCGTCGACATTCGGTTCCGGAGCGACACGAACGGGGACTTAGAATTTTTTCGCACGGGCTCCGGAGCGACACGAACGGGGGCTTAGAATTTTTTCGCTCGAACTCCGGAGCGACACGATCGCTCCGATATTCTACGTTTTCTCGGTCCACGGGCATCAGAGAGCAAAACAGCCTAATAGTTTTAGAGTGCCTCATCGATAAGAATTAAGGATCTAACGTTCTCGTTTCGAACCGACGACTTTCGGTTCCGGAGCGACACGAACGCTCCATGATTCTCGATTATCTCGACACAGGTAAGAGACAGAGGACAACAAGTGTATGGTTTTAGAGAGCCACGAGCACCAGCAATAAGGATCTACCGTTGTCCCTTCGTTCCTTCGACATTCGGTACCGGAGCGACACGAACGGGGATTTAGAATTTTTTCGCTCGGGCTCCGGAGCGACACAAACGGGGACTTAGAATTTTCTCGCTCGAACTCCGGAGCGACACGATCGCTCCGACATTCTACGTTCTCTCGGCCCACGGGCATCAGAGAGCAAAACAGCCTAATAGTTTTAGAGTGCCTCAACGATCAGGAATAAGGATCTAACGTTCTCGTTTCGAACCGACGACTTTCGGTTCCGGAGCGACACGAACGCTCCATGATTGTCGATTATCTCGACACAGGTAAGAGACAGAGGACAACAAGTGTATGGTTTTAGAGAGCCACGAGCACCAGGAATAAGCATCTACCGTTGTCCCTTCGTTCCGTCGACATTCGGTTCCGGAGCGACACGAACGGTGACTTAGAATGTTTTCGCTCGAACTCCGGAGCGACACCATCGCTCCGATATTCTACGTTCTCTCGGCCCACGGGCATCAGAGAGCAAAACAGCCTAATAGTTTTAGAGTGCCTCCACGATCAGGAATAAGTATCTAACGTTCTCGTTTCGAACCGATGACTTTCGGTTCCGGAGCGACACGAACGCTCCATGATTCTCGATTATCTCGACACAGGTAAGAGACAGAGGACAACAACTGTATGGTTTTAGAGAGCCACGAGCACCAGGAATAAGGATCTACCGTTGTCCCTTCGTTCCGTCGACATTCGGTTCCGGAGCGACACGAACGGGGACTTAGAATGTTTTCGCTCGAACTCCGGAGCGACACGATCGCTCCGATATTCTACGTTCTCTCGGTCCACGGGCATCAGAGAGCAAAACAGCCTAATAGTTTTAGAGTGCCTTAACGATAAGAATTAAGGATCTAACGTTCTCGTTTCGAACCGACGACTTTCGGTTCCGGAGCGACACGAACGCTCCATGATTGTCGATTATCTCGACACAGGTAAGAGACAGAGGACAACAACTCTATGGTTTTAGAGAGCCACGAGCACCAGGAATAAGGATCTACCGTTGTCCCTTCGTTCCTTCGACATTCGGTACCGGAGCGACACGAACGGGGATTTAGAATTTTTTCGCTCGGGCGCCGGAGCGACACAAACGGGGACTTAGAATTTTTTCGCTCGAACTCCGGAGCGACACGATCGCTCCGATATTCTACGTTCTCTCTGGTCCACGGGCATCAGAGAGCAAAACAGCCTAATAGTTTTAGAGTGCCTCAACGATCAGGAATAAGGATCTGACGTTCTCGTTTCGAACCGACGACTTTCGGTTCCGGAGCGACACGAACGCTCCATGATTCTCGATTATCTCGACACAGGTAAGAGACAGAGGACAACAAGTGTATGGTTTTAGAGAGCCACGAGCACCAGGAATAAGGATCTACCGTTGTCCCTTCGTTCCGTCGACATTCGGTTCCGGAGCGACACGAACGGGGACTCAGAATGTTTTCGCTCGAACTCCGGAGCGACACGATCGCTCCGATATTCTACGTTCTCTCGGCCCACGGGCATCAGAGAGCAAAACAGCCTAATAGTTTTAGAGTGCCTCAACGATCAGTAATAAGGATCTAACGTTCTCGTTTCGAACCGACGACTTTCGGTTCCGGAGCGACACGAACGTTCCATGATTCTCGATTATCTCGACACAGCTAAGAGACAGAGGACAACAAGTGTATGGTTTTAGAGAGCCACGAGCACCAGGAATAAGGATCTACCGTTGTCCCTTCGTTCCGTCGACATTCGGTTCCGGAGCGACACGAACGGGGACTTAGAATTTTCTCGCTCGAACTCCGGAGCGACACGATCGCTCCGACATTCTACGTTCTCTCGGCCCACGGGCATCAGAGAGCAAAACAGCCTAAAAGTTTTAGAGTGCCTCAACGATCAGGAATAAGGATCTAACGTTCTCGTTTCGAGCCGACGACTTTCGGTTCCGGAGCGGCACGAACGCTCCATGATTCTCGATTATGTCGACACAGGTCAGAGACAGAGGACAACAACTGTATGGTTTTAGAGAGCCACGAGCACCAGGAATCAGGATCTACCGTTGTCCCGTCGTTCCGTCGACATTCGGTTCCGGAGCGACACGAACGGGGACTTAGAATGTTTTCGCTCGAACTCCGGAGCGACACCATCGCTCCGATATTCTACGTTCTCTCGGCCCACGGGCATCAGAGAGCAAAACAGCCTAATAGTTTTAGAGTGCCTCAACGATCAGGAATAAGTATCTAACGTTCTCGTTTCGAACCGATGACTTTCAGTTCCGGAGCGACACGAACGCTCCATGATTCTCGATTATCTCGACACAGGTAAGAGACAGAGGACAACAAGTGTATGGTTTTATAGAGCCACGAGCACCTGGAATAAGGATCTACCGTTGCCCCTTCGTTCCGTCGACATTCGGTTCCGGAGCGACACGAACGGGGACTTAGGATTTTCTCGCTCGAACTCCGGAGCGACACGATCGCTCCGACATTCTACGTTCTCTCGGTCCACTGGCATCAGAGTGCAAAACAGCCTAATAGGTTTAGAGTGCCTCAGCGTTCAGGAATAAGGATCTAACGTTCTCGTTTCGAACCGACGGCTTTCGTTTCCGGAGCGACACGAACGCTCCATGATTCTCGATTATCTCGACACAGCTAAGAGACAGAGGACAACAAGTGTATGGTTTTAGAGAGCCGCGAGCACCAGGAATAAGGATCTACCGTTGTCCCTTCGTTCCGTCGACATTCGGTTCCGGAGCGACACGAACGGGGACTTAGAATTTTTTCGCACGGGCTCCGGAGCGACACGAACGGGGGCTTAGAATTTTTTCGCTCGAACTCCGGAGCGACACGATCGCTCCGATATTCTACGTTTTCTCGGTCCACGGGCATCAGAGAGCAAAACAGCCTAATAGTTTTAGAGTGCCTCATCGATAAGAATTAAGGATCTAACGTTCTCGTTTCGAACCGACGACTTTCGGTTCCGGAGCGACACGAACGCTCCATGATTCTCGATTATCTCGACACAGGTAAGAGACAGAGGACAACAAGTGTATGGTTTTAGAGAGCCACGAGCACCAGCAATAAGGATCTACCGTTGTCCCTTCGTTCCTTCGACATTCGGTACCGGAGCGACACGAACGGGGATTTAGAATTTTTTCGCTCGGGCTCCGGAGCGACACAAACGGGGACTTAGAATTTTCTCGCTCGAACTCCGGAGCGACACGATCGCTCCGACATTCTACGTTCTCTCGGCCCACGGGCATCAGAGAGCAAAACAGCCTAAAAGTTTTAGAGTGCCTCAACGATCAGGAATAAGGATCTAACGTTCTCGTTTCGAACCGACGACTTTCGGTTCCGGAGCGACACGAACGCTCCATGATTCTCGATTATCTCGACGCAGGTAAGAGACAGAGGACAACAAGTGTATGGTTTTAGAGAGCCACGAGAACCAGGAATAAGGATCTACCGTTGTCCCTTCGTTCCGTCGACATTCGGTTCCGGAGCGACACGAACGGGGACTTAGAATTTTCTCGCTCGAACTCCGGAGCGACACGATCGCTCCGACATTCTACGTTCTCTCGGCCCACGGGCATCAGAGAGCAAAACAGCCTAAAAGTTTTAGAGTGCCTCAACGATCAGGAATAAGGATCTAACGTTCTCGTTTCGAGCCGACGACTTTCGGTTCCGGAGCGGCACGAACGCTCCATGATTCTCGATTATGTCGACACAGGTCAGAGACAGAGGACAACAACTGTATGGTTTTAGAGAGCCACGAGCACCAGGAATCAGGATCTACCGTTGTCCCTTCGTTCCGTCGACATTCGGTTCCGGAGCGACACGAACGGGGACTTAGAATGTTTTCGCTCGAACTCCGGAGCGACACCATCGCTCCGATATTCTACGTTCTCTCGGCCCACGGGCATCAGAGAGCAAAACAGCCTAATAGTTTTAGAGTGCCTCAACGATCAGGAATAAGTATCTAACGTTCTCGTTTCGAACCGATGACTTTCAGTTCCGGAGCGACACGAACGCTCCATGATTCTCGATTATCTCGACACAGGTAAGAGACAGAGGACAACAAGTGTATGGTTTTATAGAGCCACGAGCACCTGGAATAAGGATCTACCGTTGCCCCTTCGTTCCGTCGACATTCGGTTCCGGAGCGACACGAACGGGGACTTAGGATTTTCTCGCTCGAACTCCGGAGCGACACGATCGCTCCGACATTCTACGTTCTCTCGGTCCACTGGCATCAGAGTGCAAAACAGCCTAATAGGTTTAGAGTGCCTCAGCGTTCAGGAATAAGGATCTAACGTTCTCGTTTCGAACCGACGGCTTTCGTTTCCGGAGCGACACGAACGCTCCATGATTCTCGATTATCTCGACACAGCTAAGAGACAGAGGACAACAAGTGTATGGTTTTAGAGAGCCGCGAGCACCAGGAATAAGGATCTACCGTTGTCCCTTCGTTCCGTCGACATTCGGTTCCGGAGCGACACGAACGGGGACTTAGAATTTTTTCGCACGGGCTCCGGAGCGACACGAACGGGGGCTTAGAATTTTTTCGCTCGAACTCCGGAGCGACACGATCGCTCCGATATTCTACGTTCTCTCGGCCCACGGGCATCAGAGAGCAAAACAGCCTAATAGTTTTAGAGTGCCTCAACGATCAGTAATAAGGATCTAACGTTCTCGTTTCGAACCGACGACTTTCGGTTCCGGAGCGACACGAACGTTCCATGATTCTCGATTATCTCGACACAGCTAAGAGACAGAGGACAACAAGTGTATGGTTTTAGAGAGCCACGAGAACCAGGAATAAGGATCTACCGTTGTCCCTTCGTTCCGTCGACACTCGCTTCCGGAGCGACACGAACGGGGACATAGAATCTTTTCGCTCGGGCTACGGAGCGTCACGAACGGAGACTTAGAATTTTTTCGCTCGAACTCCGGAGCGACACGATCGCTCCGATATTCTACGTTTTCTCGGTCCACGGGCATCAGAGAGCAAAACAGCCTAATAGTTTTAGAGTGCCTCATCGATAAGAATTAAGGATCTAACGTTCTCGTTTCGAACCGACGACTTTCGGTTCCGGAGCGACACGAACGCTCCATGATTCTCGATTATCTCGACACAGGTAACAGACAGAGGACAACAAGTGTATGGTTTTAGAGAGCCACGAGCACCAGGAATAAGGATCTACCGTTGTCCCTTCGTTCCTTCGACATTCGGTACCGGAGCGACACGAACGGGGATTTAGAATTTTTTCGCTCGGGCTCCGGAGCGACACAAACGGGGACTTAGAATTTTCTCGCTCGAACTCCGGAGCGACACGATCGCTCCGACATTCTACGTTCTCTCGGCCCACGGGCATCAGAGAGCAAAACAGCCTAAAAGTTTTAGAGTGCCTCAACGATCAGGAATAAGGATCTAACGTTCTCGTTTCGAACCGACGACTTTCGGTTCCGGAGCGACACGAACGCTCCATGATTCTCGATTATCTCGACGCAGGTAAGAGACAGAGGACAACAAGTGTATGGTTTTAGAGAGCCACGAGAACCAGGAATAAGGATCTACCGTTGTCCCTTCGTTCCGTCGACATTCGGTTCCGGAGCGACACGAACGGGGACTTACAATTTTTTCGCTCGGGCTCCGGAGCGACACGAACGGGGACTTAGAATTTTCTCGCTCGGGCTCCGGAGCGACACGAACGGGGACTTCGAATTTTTTCGCTCGAACTCCGGAGCGACACGATCGCTCCTATATTCTACGTTCTCTCGGTCCACGGGCATCAGAGAGCAAAACAGCCTAATAGATTTAGAGTGCCTCAACGATCAGGAATAAGGATCTGACGTTCTCGTTTCGAACCGACGACTTTCGGTTCCGGAGCGACACGAACGCGCCATGATTCTCGATTATCTCGACACAGGTAAGAGACAGAGGACAACAAGTGTATGGTTTTAGAGAGCCACGAGCACCAGGAATAAGGATCTAACGTTGTCCCTTCGTTCCGTCGATATTCGGTTCCGGAGCGACACGAACGGGGACTTGGAATTTTTTCGCTCGAACTCCGGAGCGACACGATCGCTCCGATATTCTACGTTCTCTCGGTCCACGGGCATCAGAGAGCAAAACAGCCTAATGGTTTTAGAGTGCCTCAACGATCAGGAATAAGGATCTAACGTCCTCATTTCGAACCGACGACTTTCGTTTCCGGAGCGACACGAACTCTCCATGATTCTCGATTATCTCGACACAGGTAAGAGACAGAGGACAACAAGTGTATGGTTTTAGAGAGCCACGAGCACCAGGAATAAGGATCTACCGTTGTCCCTTCGTTCCGTCGATATTCGGTTCCGGAGCGACACGAACGGGGACTTAGAATTTTTCGCTCGTGCTCCGGAGCGACACGAACGGGGACTTAGAATTTTTTCGCTCGAACTCCGGAGCGACACGATCGCTCCGATATTCTACGTTCTCTCGGTCCACGGGCATCAGAGAGCAAAACAGCCTAATAGTTTTAGAGTGCCTCAACGATCAGGATTAAGGATCTGACGTTCTCGTTTCGAACCGACGGCTTTCGGTTCCGGAGCGACACGAACGCTCCATGATTCTCGATTTTCTCGACACAGGTAAGAGACAGAGGACAACACCTGTATGGTTTTAGAGAGCCACGAGCACCAGGAATAAGGATCTACCGTTGTCCCTTCTTTCCGTCGACATTCGGTTCCGGAGCGACACGAACGGGGACTTAGAATTTTTTGGCTCAGGCTCCGGAGCGACACGAACGGGGACGTAGAATTTTTTCGCTCGGGCTACGGAGCGACACGAACGGGGACTTCGAATTTTTTCGCTCGAACTCCGGAGCGACACGATCGCTCCGATATTCTACGTTCTCTCGGTCCACGGGCATCAGAGAGCAAAACAGCCTAATAGTTTTAGAGTGCCTCAACGATAAGAATTAAGGATCTAACGTTCTCGTTTCGAACCGATGACTTTCGGTTCCGGAGCGACACGAACGCTCCATGATTCTCGATTATCTCGACACAGGTAAGAGACAGAGGACAACAACTGTATGGTTTTAGAGAGCCACGAGCACCAGGAATAAGGATCTACCGTTGTCCCTTCGTTCCGTCGACATTCGGTTCCGGAGCGACACGAACGGGGACTTAGAATGTTTTCGCTCGAACTCCGGAGTGACACGATCGCTCCGATATTCTGCGTTCTCTCGGACCACGGGCATCAGAGAGCAAAACAGCCTAATAGTTTTAGAGTGCCTCAACGATCAGGAATAAGGATCTAACGTTCTCGTTTCGAACCGACGACTTTCGGTTCCGGAGCGACACGAACGCTCCATGATTGTCGATTATCTCGACACAGGTAAGAGACAGAGGACAACAAGTGTATGGTTTTAGAGAGCCACGAGCACCAGGAATAAGCATCTTCCGTTGTCCCTTCGTTCCGTCGACATTCGGTTCCGGAGCGACACGAACGGTGACTTAGAATGTTTTCGCTCGAACTCCGGAGCGACACCATCGCTCCGATATTCTACGTTCTCTCGGCCCACGGGCATCAGAGAGCAAAACAGCCTAATAGTTTTAGAGTGCCTCAACGATCAGGAATAAGTATCTAACGTTCTCGTTTCGAACCGATGACTTTCGGTTCCGGAGCGACACGAACGCTCCATGATTCTCGATTATCTCGACACAGGTAAGAGACAGAGGACAACAACTGTATGGTTTTAGAGAGCCACGAGCACCAGGAATAAGGATCTACCGTTGTCCCTTCGTTCCGTCGACATTCGGTTCCGGAGCGACACGAACGGGGACTTAGAATGTTTTCGCTCGAACTCCGGAGCGACACGATCGCTCCGATATTCTACGTTCTCTCGGTCCACGGGCATCAGAGAGCAAAACAGCCTAATAGTTTTAGAGTGCCTTAACGATAAGAATTAAGGATCTAACGTTCTCGTTTCGAACCGACGACTTTCGGTTCCGGAGCGACACGAACGCTCCATGATTGTCGATTATCTCGACACAGGTAAGAGACAGAGGACAACAAGTGTATGGTTTTAGAGAGCCACGAGCACCAGGAATAAGGATCTACCGTTGTCCCTTCGTTCCTTCGACATTCGGTACCGGAGCGACACGAACGGGGATTTAGAATTTTTTCGCTCGGGCGCCGGAGCGACACAAACGGGGACTTAGAATTTTTTCGCTCGAACTCCGGAGCGACACGATCGCTCCGATATTCTACGTTCTCTCTGGTCCACGGGCATCAGAGAGCAAAACAGCCTAATAGTTTTAGAGTGCCTCAACGATCAGGAATAAGGATCTGACGTTCTCGTTTCGAACCGACGGCTTTCGGTTCCGGAGCGACACGAACGCTCCATGATTCTCGATTTTCTCGACACAGGTAAGAGACAGAGGACAACAACTGTATGGTTTTAGAGAGCCACGAGCACCAGGAATAAGGATCTACCGTTGTCCCTTCTTTCCGTCGACATTCGGTTCCGGAGCGACACGAACGGGGACTTAGAATTTTTTGGCTCAGGCTCCGGAGCGACACGAACGGGGACGTAGAATTTTTTCGCTCGGGCTACGGAGCGACACGAACGGGGACTTCGAATTTTTTCGCTCGAACTCCGGAGCGACACGATCGCTCCGATATTCTACGTTCTCTCGGTCCACGGGCATCAGAGAGCAAAACAGCCTAATAGTTTTAGAGTGCCTCAACGATAAGAATTAAGGATCTAACGTTCTCGTTTCGAACCGATGACTTTCGGTTCCGGAGCGACACGAACGCTCCATGATTCTCGATTATCTCGACACAGGTAAGAGACAGAGGACAACAACTGTATGGTTTTAGAGAGCCACGAGCACCAGGAATAAGGATCTACCGTTGTCCCTTCGTTCCGTCGACATTCGGTTCCGGAGCGACACGAACGGGGACTTAGAATGTTTTCGCTCGAACTCCGGAGCGACACGATCGCTCCGATATTCTGCGTTCTCTCGGACCACGGGCATCAGAGAGCAAAACAGCCTAATAGTTTTAGAGTGCCTCAACGATCAGGAATAAGGATCTAACGTTCTCGTTTCGAACCGACGACTTTCGGTTCCGGAGCGACACGAACGCTCCATGATTGTCGATTATCTCGACACAGGTAAGAGACAGAGGACAACAAGTGTATGGTTTTAGAGAGCCACGAGCACCAGGAATAAGCATCTACCGTTGTCCCTTCGTTCCGTCGACATTCGGTTCCGGAGCGACACGAACGGTGACTTAGAATGTTTTCGCTCGAACTCCGGAGCGACACCATCGCTCCGATATTCTACGTTCTCTCGGCCCACGGGCATCAGAGAGCAAAACAGCCTAATAGTTTTAGAGTGCCTCAACGATCAGGAATAAGTATCTAACGTTCTGGTTTCGAACCGATGACTTTCGGTTCCGGAGCGACACGAACGCTCCATGATTCTCGATTATCTCGACACAGGTAAGAGACAGAGGACAACAACTGTATGGTTTTAGAGAGCCACGAGCACCAGGAATAAGGATCTACCGTTGTCCCTTCGTTCCGTCGACATTCGGTTCCGGAGCGACACGAACGGGGACTTAGAATGTTTTCGCTCGAACTCCGGAGCGACACGATCGCTCCGATATTCTACGTTCTCTCGGTCCACGGGCATCAGAGAGCAAAACAGCCTAATAGTTTTAGAGTGCCTTAACGATAAGAATTAAGGATCTAACGTTCTCGTTTCGAACCGACGACTTTCGGTTCCGGAGCGACACGAACGCTCCATGATTGTCGATTATCTCGACACAGGTAAGAGACAGAGGACAACAAGTGTATGGTTTTAGAGAGCCACGAGCACCAGGAATAAGGATCTACCGTTGTCCCTTCGTTCCTTCGACATTCGGTACCGGAGCGACACGAACGGGGATTTAGAATTTTTTCGCTCGGGCGCCGGAGCGACACAAACGGGGACTTAGAATTTTTTCGCTCGAACTCCGGAGCGACACGATCGCTCCGATATTCTACGTTCTCTCTGGTCCACGGGCATCAGAGAGCAAAACAGCCTAATAGTTTTAGAGTGCCTCAACGATCAGGAATAAGGATCTGACGTTCTGGTTTCGAACCGACGACTTTCGGTTCCGGAGCGACACGAACGCTCCATGATTCTCGATTATCTCGACACAGCTAAGAGACAGAGGACAACAAGTGTATGGTTTTAGAGAGCCACGAGCACCAGGAATAAGGATCTACCGTTGTCCCTTCGTTCCGTCGACATTCGGTTCCGGAGCGACACGAACGGGGACTCAGAATGTTTTCGCTCGAACTCCGGAGCGACACGATCGCTCCGATATTCTACGTTCTCTCGGTCCACGGGCATCAGAGAGCAAAACAGCCTAATAGTTTTAGAGTGCCTCAACGATCAGGAATAAGGATCTAACGTTCTCGTTTCGAACCGACGGCTTTCGTTTCCGGAGCGACACGAACGCTCCATGATTCTCGATTATCTCGACACAGGTAAGAGACAGAGGACAACAAGTGTATGGTTTTAGAGAGCCACGAGCACCAGGAATAAGGATCTACCGTTGTCCCTTCGTTCCGTCGACATTCGGTTCCGGAGCGACACGAACGGGGACTTAGAATTTTTTCGCACGGGCTCCGGAGCGACACGAACGGGGGCTTAGAATTTTTTCGCTCGAACTCCGGAGCGACACGATCGCTCCGATATTCTACGTTCTCTCGGCCCACGGGCATCAGAGAGCAAAACAGCCTAATAGTTTTAGAGTGCCTCAACGATCAGTAATAAGGATCTAACGTTCTCGTTTCGAACCGACGACTTTCGGTTCCGGAGCGACACGAACGTTCCATGATTCTCGATTATCTCGACACAGCTAAGAGACAGAGGACAACAAGTGTATGGTTTTAGAGAGCCACGAGCACCAGGAATAAGGATCTACCGTTGTCCCTTCGTTCCGTCGACATTCGGTTCCGGAGCGACACGAACGGGGACTTAGAATGTTTTCGCTCGAACTCCGGAGCGACACGATCGCTCCGATATTCTACGTTCTCTCGGTCCACGGGCATCAGAGAGCAAAACAGCCTAATAGTTTTAGAGTGCCTCAACGATAAGAATTAAGGATCTAACGTTCTCGTTTCGAACCGATGACTTTCGGTTCCGGAGCGACACGAACGCTCCATGATTCTCGATTATCTCGACACAGGTAAGAGACAGAGGACAACAACTGTATGGTTTTAGAGAGCCACGAGCACCAGGAATAAGGATCTACCGTTGTCCCTTCGTTCCGTCGACATTCGGTTCCGGAGCGACACGAACGGGGACTTAGAATGTTTTCGCTCGAACTCCGGAGCGACACCATCGCTCCGATATTCTGCGTTCTCTCGGACCACGGGCATCAGAGAGCAAAACAGCCTAATAGTTTTAGAGTGCCTCAACGATCAGGAATAAGGATCTAACGTTCTCGTTTCGAACCGACGACTTTCGGTTCCGGAGCGACACGAACGCTCCATGATTGTCGATTATCTCGACACAGGTAAGAGACAGAGGACAACAAGTGTATGGTTTTAGAGAGCCACGAGCACCAGGAATAAGCATCTACCGTTGTCCCTTCGTTCCGTCGACATTCGGTTCCGGAGCGACACGAACGGTGACTTAGAATGTTTTCGCTCGAACTCCGGAGCGACACCATCGCTCCGATATTCTACGTTCTCTCGGCCCACGGGCATCAGAGAGCAAAACAGCCTAATAGTTTTAGAGTGCCTCAACGATCAGGAATAAGGATCTAACGTTCTCATTTCGAACCGACGACTTTCGGTTCCGGAGCGGCACGAACGCTCCATGATTCTCGATTATCTCGACACAGGCTAGAGACAGAGGACAACAACTGTATGGTTTTAGAGAGCCTCGAGCACCAGGAATAAGGATCTACCGTTGTCCCTTCGTTCCGTCGACATTCGGTTCCGGAGCGACACGAACGGGGACTTAGAATGTTTTCGCTCGAACTCCGGAGCGACACGATCGCTCGGATATTCTACGTTCTCTCGGTCCACGGGCATCAGAGAGCAAAACAGCCTAATAGTTTTAGAGTGCCTCAACGATCAGGAATAAGTATCTAACGTTCTCGTTTCGAACCGATGACTTTCGGTTCCGGAGCGACACGAACGCTCCATGATTCTCGATTATCTCGACACAGGTAAGAGACAGAGGACAACAACTGTATGGTTTTAGAGAGCCACGAGCACCAGGAATAAGGATCTACCGTTGTCCCTTCGTTCCGTCGACATTCGGTTCCGGAGCGACACGAACGGGGACTTAGAATTTTTTCGCACGGGCTCCGGAGCGACACGAACGGGGGCTTAGAATTTTTTCGCTCGAACTCCGGAGCGACACGATCGCTCCGATATTCTACGTTCTCTCGGCCCACGGGCATCAGAGAGCAAAACAGCCTAATAGTTTTAGAGTGCCTCAACGATCAGTAATAAGGATCTAACGTTCTCGTTTCGAACCGACGACTTTCGGTTCCGGAGCGACACGAACGTTCCATGATTCTCGATTATCTCGACACAGCTAAGAGACAGAGGACAACAAGTGTATGGTTTTAGAGAGCCACGAGCACCAGGAATAAGGATCTACCCTTGTCCCTTCGTTCCGTCGACATTCGGTTCCGGAGCGACACGAACGGGGACTTAGAATTTTCTCGCTCGAACTCCGGAGCGACACGATCGCTCCGACATTCTACGTTCTCTCGGCCCACGGGCATCAGAGAGCAAAACAGCCTAAAAGTTTTAGAGTGCCTCAACGATCAGGAATAAGGATCTAACGTTCTCGTTTCGAGCCGACGACTTTCGGTTCCGGAGCGGCACGAACGCTCCATGATTCTCGATTATGTCGACACAGGTCAGAGACAGAGGACAACAACTGTATGGTTTTAGAGAGCCACGAGCACCAGGAATCAGGATCTACCGTTGTCCCTTCGTTCCGTCGACATTCGGTTCCGGAGCGACACGAACGGGGACTTAGAATGTTTTCGCTCGAACTCCGGAGCGACACCATCGCTCCGATATTCTACGTTCTCTCGGCCCACGGGCATCAGAGAGCAAAACAGCCTAATAGTTTTAGAGTGCCTCAACGATCAGGAATAAGTATCTAACGTTCTCGTTTCGAACCGATGACTTTCAGTTCCGGAGCGACACGAACGCTCCATGATTCTCGATTATCTCGACACAGGTAAGAGACAGAGGACAACAAGTGTATGGTTTTATAGAGCCACGAGCACTTGGAATAAGGATCTACCGTTGCCCCTTCGTTCCGTCGACATTCGGTTCCGGAGCGACACGAACGGGGACTTAGGATTTTCTCGCTCGAACTCCGGAGCGACACGATCGCTCCGACATTCTACGTTCTCTCGGTCCACTGGCATCAGAGTGCAAAACAGCCTAATAGGTTTAGAGTGCCTCAGCGTTCAGGAATAAGGATCTAACGTTCTCGTTTCGAACCGACGGCTTTCGTTTCCGGAGCGACACGAACGCTCCATGATTCTCGATTATCTCGACACAGCTAAGAGACAGAGGACAACAAGTGTATGGTTTTAGAGAGCCGCGAGCACCAGGAATAAGGATCTACCGTTGTCCCTTCGTTCCGTCGACATTCGGTTCCGGAGCGACACGAACGGGGACTTAGAATTTTTTCGCACGGGCTCCGGAGCGACACGAACGGGGGCTTAGAATTTTTTCGCTCGAACTCCGGAGCGACACGATCGCTCCGATATTCTACGTTCTCTCGGCCCACGGGCATCAGAGAGCAAAACAGCCTAATAGTTTTAGAGTGCCTCAACGATCAGTAATAAGGATCTAACGTTCTCGTTTCGAACCGACGACTTTCGGTTCCGGAGCGACACGAACGTTCCATGATTCTCGATTATCTCGACACAGCTAAGAGACAGAGGACAACAAGTGTATGGTTTTAGAGAGCCACGAGCACCAGGAATAAGCATCTACCGTTGTCCCTTCGTTCCGTCGACATTCGGTTCCGGAGCGACACGAACGGTGACTTAGAATGTTTTCGCTCGAACTCCGGAGCGACACCATCGCTCCGATATTCTACGTTCTCTCGGGCCACGGGCATCAGAGAGCAAAACAGCCTAATAGTTTTAGAGTGCCTCAACGATCAGTAATAAGGATCTAACGTTCTCGTTTCGAACCGACGACTTTCGGTTCCGGAGCGACACGAACGATCCATGATTCTCGATTATCTCGACACAGCTAAGAGACAGAGGACAACAAGTGTATGGTTTTAGAGAGCCACGAGCACCAGGAATAAGGATCTACCCTTGTCCCTTCGTTCCGTCGACATTCGGTTCCGGAGCGACACGAACGGGGACTTTGAATTTTCTCGCTCGAACTCCGGAGCGACACGATCGCTCCGACATTCTACGTTCTCTCGGCCCACGGGCATCAGAGAGCAAAACAGCCTAAAAGTTTTAGAGTGCCTCAACGATCAGGAATAAGGATCTATCGTTCTCATTTCGAACCGACGACTTTCGGTTCCGGAGCGGCACGAACGCTCCATGATTCTCGATTATCTCGACACAGGCTAGAGACAGAGGACAACAACTGTATGGTTTTAGAGAGCCTCGAGCACCAGGAATAAGGATCTACCGTTGTCCCTTCGTTCCGTCGACATTCGGTTCCGGAGCGACACGAACGGGGACTTAGAATGTTTTCGCTCGAACTCCGGAGCGACACGATCGCTCGGATATTCTACGTTCTCTCGGTCCACGGGCATCAGAGAGCAAAACAACCTAATAGTTTTAGAGTGCCTCAACGATCAGGAATAAGTATCTAACGTTCTCGTTTCGAACCGATGACTTTCGGTTCCGGAGCGACACGAACGCTCCATGATTCTCGATTATCTCGACACAGGTAAGAGACAGAGGACAACAACTGTATGGTTTTAGAGAGCCACGAGCACCAGGAATAAGGATCTACCGTTGTCCCTTCGTTCCGTCGACATTCGGTTCCGGAGCGACACGAACGGGGACTTAGGATTTTCTCGCTCGAACTCCGGAGCGACACGATCGCTCCGACATTCTACGTTCTCTCGGTCCACTGGCATCAGAGTGCAAAACAGCCTAATAGGTTTAGAGTGCCTCAGCGTTCAGGAATAAGGATCTAACGTTCTCGTTTCGAACCGACGGCTTTCGTTTCCGGAGCGACACGAACGCTCCATGATTCTCGATTATCTCGACACAGCTAAGAGACAGAGGACAACAAGTGTATGGTTTTAGAGAGCCGCGAGCACCAGGAATAAGGATCTACCGTTGTCCCTTCGTTCCGTCGACATTCGGTTCCGGAGCGACACGAACGGTGACTTAGAATTTTTTCGCACGGGCTCCGGAGCGACACGAACGGGGGCTTAGAATTTTTTCGCTCGAACTCCGGAGCGACACGATCGCTCCGATATTCTACGTTCTCTCGGCCCACGGGCATCAGAGAGCAAAACAGCCTATTAGTTTTAGAGTGCCTCAACGATCAGTAATAAGGATCTAACGTTCTCGTTTCGAACCGACGACTTTCGGTTCCGGAGCGACACGAACGTTCCATGATTCTCGATTATCTCGACACAGCTAAGAGACAGAGGACAACAAGTGTATGGTTTTAGAGAGCCACGAGCACCTGGAATAAGGATCTACCGTTGTCCCTTCGTTCCGTCGACATTCGGTTCCGGAGCGACACGAACGGGGACTTAGAATTTTCTCGCTCGAACTCCGGAGCGACACGATCGCTCCGACATTCTACGTTCTCTCGGCCCACGGGCATCAGAGAGCAAAACAGCCTAAAAGTTTTAGAGTGCCTCAACGATCAGGAATAAGGATCTAACGTTCTCGTTTCGAACCGACGACTTTCGGTTCCGGAGCGGCACGAACGCTCCATGATTCTCGATTATCTCGACACAGGTCAGAGACAGAGGACAACAACTGTATGGTTTTAGAGAGCCACGAGCACCAGGAATCAGGATCTACCGTTGTCCCTTCGTTCCGTCGACATTCGGTTCCGGAGCGACACGAACGGGGACTTAGAATGTTTTCGCTCGAACTCCGGAGCGACACGATCGCTCCGATATTCTACGTTCTCTCGGCCCACGGGCATCAGAGAGCAAAACAGCCTAATAGTTTTAGAGTGCCTCAACGATCAGTAATAAGGATCTAACGTTCTCGTTTCGAACCGACGACTTTCGGTTCCGGAGCGACACGAACGCTCCATGATTCTCGATTATCTCGACACAGGTAAGAGACAGAGGACAACAAGTGTATGGTTTTAGAGAGCCACGAGCACCAGGAATAAGGTTCTACCGTTGCCCCTTCGTTCCGTCGACATTCGGTTCCGGAGCGACACGAACGGGGACTTAGGATTTTCTCGCTCGAACTCCGGAGCGACACGATCGCTCCGACATTCTACGTTCTCTCGGTCCACTGGCATCAGAGTGCAAAACAGCCTAATAGGTTTAGAGTGCCTCAGCGATCAGGAATAAGGATCTAACGTTCTCGTTTCGAACCGACGGCTTTCGGTTCCGGAGCGACACGAACGCTCCATGATTATCGATTTTCTCGACACAGCTAAGAGACAGAGGACAACAAGTGTATGGTTTTAGAGAGCCGCGAGCACCAGGAATAAGGATCTACCGTTGTCCCTTCGTTCCGTCGACATTCGGTTCCGGAGCGACACGAACGGGGACCTAGAATTTTTTCGCACGGGCTCCGGAGCGACACGAACGGGGGCTTAGAATTTTTTCGCTCGAACTCCGGAGCGACACGATCGCTCCGATATTCTACGTTCTCTCGGCCCACGGGCATCAGAGAGCAAAACAGCCTAATAGTTTTAGAGTGCCTCAACGATAAGAATTAAGGATCTAACGTTCTCGTTTCGAACCGACGACTTTCGGTTCCGGAGCGACACGAACGCTCCATGATTCTCGATTATCTCGACACAGGTAAGAGACAGAGGACAACAAGTGTATGGTTTTAGAGAGACACGAGCACCAGCAATAAGGATCTACTGTTGTCTCTTCGTTCCTTCGACATTCGGTACCGGAGCGACACGAACGGGGATTTAGAATTTTTTCGCTCGGGCTCCGGAGCGACACAAACGGGGACTTAGAATTTTTTCGCTCGAACTCCGGAGCGACACGATCGCTCCGATATTCTACGTTCCCTCTGGTCCACGGGCATCAGAGAGCAAAACAGCCTAATAGTTTTAGAGTGCCTCAACGATCAGGAATAAGGATCTGACGTTCTCGTTTCGAACCGACGACTTTCGGTTCCGGAGCGACACGAACGCTCCATGATTCTCGATTATCTCGACACAGCTAAGAGACAGAGGACAACAAGTGTATGGTTTTAGTGAGCCACGAGCACCAGGAATAAGGATCTACCGTTGTCCCTTCGTTCCGTCGACATTCGGTTCCGGAGCGACACGAACGGGGACTCAGAATGTTTTCGCTCGAACTCCGGAGCGACACGATCGCTCGGATATTCTACGTTCTCTCGGTCCACGGGCATCAGAGAGCAAAACAACCTAATAGTTTTAGAGTGCCTCAACGATCAGGAATAAGGATCTAACGTTCTCGTTTCGAACCGACGACTTTCGGTTCCGGAGCGACACGAACGCTCCATGATTCTCGATTATCTCGACACAGCTAAGAGACAGAGGACAACAAGTGTATGGTTTTAGAGAGCCGCGAGCACCAGGAATAAGGATCTACCGTTGTCCCTTCGTTCCGTCGACATTCGGTTCCGGAGCGACACGAACGGGGACTTAGAATTTTTTCGCACGGGCTCCGGAGCGACACGAACGGGGGCTTAGAATTTTTTCGCTCGAACTCCGGAGCGACACGATCGCTCCGATATTCTACGTTCTCTCGGCCCACGGGCATCAGAGAGCAAAACAGCCTAATAGTTTTAGAGTGCCTCAACGATCAGTAATAAGGATCTAACGTTCTCGTTTCGAACCGACGACTTTCGGTTCCGGAGCGACACGAACGTTCCATGATTCTCGATTATCTCGACACAGCTAAGAGACAGAGGACAACAAGTGTATGGTTTTAGAGAGCCACGAGCACCAGGAATAAGCATCTACCGTTGTCCCTTCGTTCCGTCGACATTCGGTTCCGGAGCGACACGAACGGTGACTTAGAATGTTTTCGCTCGAACTCCGGAGCGACACCATCGCTCCGATATTCTACGTTCTCTCGGGCCACGGGCATCAGAGAGCAAAACAGCCTAATAGTTTTAGAGTGCCTCAACGATCAGGAATAAGTATCTAACGTTCTCGTTTCGAACCGATGACTTTCGGTTCCGGAGCGACACGAACGCTCCATGATTCTCGATTATCTCGACACAGGTAAGAGACAGAGGACAACAACTGTATGGTTTTAGAGAGCCACGAGCACCAGGAATAAGGATCTACCGTTGTCCCTTCGTTCCGTCGACATTCGGTTCCGGAGCGACACGAACGGGGACTTAGAATTTATTCGCTCGAACTCCGGAGCGACACGATCGCTCCGATATTCTACGTTCTCTCGGTCCACGGGCATCAGAGAGCAAAACAGCCTAATAGTTTTAGAGTGCCTCAACGATCAGGAATAAGTATCTAACGTTCTCGTTTCGAACCGATGACTTTCGGTTCCGGAGCGACACGAACGCTCCATGATTCTCGATTATCTCGACACAGGTAAGAGACAGAGGACAACAAGTGTATGGTTTTATAGAGCCACGAGCACCTGGAATAAGGATCTACCGTTGCCCCTTCGTTCCGTCGACATTCGGTTCCGGAGCGACACGAACGGGGACTTAGGATTTTCTCGCTCGAACTCCGGAGCGACACGATCGCTCCGACATTCTACGTTCTCTCGGTCCACTGGCATCAGAGTGCAAAACAGCCTAATAGCTTTAGAGTGCCTCAGCGATCAGGAATAAGGATCTAACGTTCTCGTTTCGAACCGACGACTTTCGGTTCCGGAGCGACACGAACGCTCCATGATTCTCGATTATCTCGACACAGGTAAGAGACAGAGGACATCAAGTGTATGGTTTTAGAGAGCCACGAACACCAGGAATAAGGATCTACCGTTGTCCCTTCGTTCCGTCGACATTCGGTTCCGGAGCGACACGAACTGGGACTTCGAATTTTTTCGCTCGAACTCCGGAGCCACACGAACGGGGACTTAGAATTTTTTCGCTCGAACTCCGGAGCGACACGATCGCTCCGATATTCCACGTTCTCTCGGTCCACGGGCATCAGAGAGCAAAACAGCCTAATAGTTTTAGAGTGCCTCAACGATCAGTAATAAGGATCTAACGTTCTCGTTTCGAACCGACGACTTTCGGTTCCGGAGCGACACGAACGTTCCATGATTCTCGATTATCTCGACACAGCTAAGAGACAGAGGACAACAAGTGTATGGTTTTAGAGAGCCACGAGCACCAGGAATAAGGATCTACCGTTGTCCCTTCGTTCCGTCGACATTCGGTTCCGGAGCGACACGAACGGGGACTTACAATTTTTTCGCTCGCACTCCGGAGCGACACGATCGCTCCGATATTCTACGTTCTCTCGGTCCACTGGCATCAGAGTGCAAAACAGCCTAATAGGTTTAGAGTGCCTCAGCGATCAGGAATAAGGATCTAACGTTCTCGTTTCGAACCGACGACTTTCGGTTCCGGAGCGACACGAACGCTCCATGATTCTCGATTATCTCGACACAGGTCAGAGACAGAGGACATCAAGTGTATGGTTTTAGAGAGCCACGAGCACCAGGAATAAGGATCTACCGTTGTCCCTTCGTTCCGTCGACATTCGGTTCCGGAGCGACACGAACGGGGACTTAGAATGTTTTCGCTCGAACTACGGAGCGACACCATCGCTCCGATATTCTACGTTCTCTCGGCCCACGGGCATCAGAGAGCAAAACAGCCTAATAGTTTTAGAGTGCCTCAACGATCAGGAATAAGTATCTAACGTTCTCGTTTCGAACGGATGACTTTCGGTTCCGGAGCGACACGAACGCTCCATGATTCTCGATTATCTCGACACAGGTAAGAGACAGAGGACAACAAGTGTATGGTTTTATAGAGCCACGAGCACCAGGAATAAGGTTCTACCGTTGCCCCTTCGTTCCGTCGACATTCGGTTCCGGAGCGACACGAACGGGGACTTAGGATTTTCTCGCTCGAACTCCGGAGCGACACGATCGCTCCGACATTCTACGTTCTCTCGGTCCACTGGCATCAGAGTGCAAAACAGCCTAATAGGTTTAGAGTGCCTCAGCGATCAGGAATAAGGATCTAACGTTCTCGTTTCGAACCGACGGCTTTCGGTTCCGGAGCGACACGAACGCTCCATGATTATCGATTTTCTCGACACAGCTAAGAGACAGAGGACAACAAGTGTATGGTTTTAGAGAGCCGCGAGCACCAGGAATAAGGATCTACCGTTGTCCCTTCGTTCCGTCGACATTCGGTTCCGGAGCGACACGAACGGGGACCTAGAATTTTTTCGCACGGGCTCCGGAGCGACACGAACGGGGGCTTAGAATTTTTTCGCTCGAACTCCGGAGCGACACGATCGCTCCGATATTCTACGTTCTCTCGGCCCACGGGCATCAGAGAGCAAAACAGCCTAATAGTTTTAGAGTGCCTCAACGATAAGAATTAAGGATCTAACGTTCTCGTTTCGAACCGACGACTTTCGGTTCCGGAGCGACACGAACGCTCCATGATTCTCGATTATCTCGACACAGGTAAGAGACAGAGGACAACAAGTGTATGGTTTTAGAGAGACACGAGCACCAGGAATAAGGATCTACTGTTGTCTCTTCGTTCCTTCGACATTCGGTACCGGAGCGACACGAACGGGGATTTAGAATTTTTTCGCTCGGGCTCCGGAGCGACACAAACGGGGACTTAGAATTTTTTCGCTCGAACTCCGGAGCGACACGATCGCTCCGATATTCTACGTTCTCTCTGGTCCACGGGCATCAGAGAGCAAAACAGCCTAATAGTTTTAGAGTGCCTCAACGATCAGGAATAAGGATCTGACGTTCTCGTTTCGAACCGACGACTTTCGGTTCCGGAGCGACACGAACGCTCCATGATTCTCGATTATCTCGACACAGCTAAGAGACAGAGGACAACAAGTGTATGGTTTTAGTGAGCCACGAGCACCAGGAATAAGGATCTACCGTTGTCCCTTCGTTCCGTCGACATTCGGTTCCGGAGCGACACGAACGGGGACTCAGAATGTTTTCGCTCGAACTCCGGAGCGACACGATCGCTCCGATATTCTACGTTCTCTCGGTCCACGGGCATCAGAGAGCAAAACAGCCTAATAGTTTTAGAGTGCCTCAACGATCAGGAATAAGGATCTAACGTTCTCGTTTCGAACCGACGGCTTTCGGTTCCGGAGCGACACGAACGTTCCATGATTCTCGATTATCTCGACACAGGTCAGAGACAGAGGACAACAACTGTATGGTTTTAGAGAGCCACGAGCACCAGGAATAAGGATCTGCCGTTGTCCCTTCGTTCCGTCGACATTCGGTTCCGGAGCGACACGAACGGGGACTTAGAATGTTTTCGCTCGAACTCCGGAGCGACACGATCGCTCCGATATTCTACGTTCTCTCGGCCCACGGGCATCAGAGAGCAAAAGAGCCTAATAGTTTTAGAGTGCCTCAACGATCAGTAATAAGGATCTAACGTTCTCGTTTCGAACCGACGACTTTCGGTTCCGGAGCGACACGAACGATCCATGATTCTCGATTATCTCGACACAGCTAAGAGACAGAGGACAACAAGTGTATGGTTTTAGAGAGCCACGAGCACCAGGAATAAGGATCTACCCTTGTCCCTTCGTTCCGTCGACATTCGGTTCCGGAGCGACACGAACGGGGACTTTGAATTTTCTCGCTCGAACTCCGGAGCGACACGATCGCTCCGACATTCTACGTTCTCTCGGCCCACGGGCATCAGAGAGCAAAACAGCCTAAAAGTTTTAGGGTGCCTCAACGATCAGGAATAAGGATCTATCGTTCTCATTTCGAACCGACGACTTTCGGTTCCGGAGCGGCACGAACGCTCCATGATTCTCGATTATCTCGACACAGGCTAGAGACAGAGGACAACAACTGTATGGTTTTAGAGAGCCACGAGCACCAGGAATAAGGATCTACCGTTGTCCCTTCGTTCCGTCGACATTCGGTTCCGGAGCGACACGAACGGGGACTTAGAATGTTTTCGCTCGAACTCCGGAGCGACACGATCGCTCGGATATTCTACGTTCTCTCGGTCCACGGGCATCAGAGAGCAAAACAACCTAATAGTTTTAGAGTGCCTCAACGATCAGGAATAAGGATCTAACGTTCTCGTTTCGAACCGACGACTTTCGGTTCCGGAGCGACACGAACGCTCCATGATTCTCGATTATCTCGACACAGGTAAGAGACAGAGGACAACAAGTGTATGGTTTTAGAGAGCCACGAGCACCAGGAATAAGGATCTACCGTTGTCCCTTCTTTCCGTCGACATTCGGTTCCAGAGCGACACGAACGGGGACTTAGAATTTTTTCGCTCAGGCTCCGGAGCGACACGAACGGGGACGTAGAATCTTTTCGCTCGGGCTACGGAGCGTCACGAACGGAAACTTAGAATTTTTTCGCTCGAACTCCGGAGCGACACGATCGCTCCGATATTCTACGTTCTCTCGGTCCACGGGCATCAGAGAGCAAAACAGCCTAATAGTTTTAGAGTGCCTCAACGATCAGGAATAGGGATCTGACGTTCTCGTTTCGAACCGACGACTTTCGGTTCCGGAGGGACACGAACGCTCCATGACTCTCGATTATCTCGACACAGGTAAGAGACAGAGGACAACAAGTGTATGGTTTTATAGAGCCACGAGCACCAGGAATAAGGATCTACCGTTGTCCCTTCGTTCCGTCGACATTCGGTTCCGGAGCGACACGAACGGGGACTTAGGATTTTCTCGCTCGAACTCCGGAGCGACACGATCGCTCCGACATTCTACGTTCTCTCGGTCCACTGGCATCAGAGTGCAAAACAGCCTAATACGTTTAGAGTGCCTCAGCGATCAGGAATAAGGATCTAACGTTCTCGTTTCGAACCGACGGCTTTCGGTTCCGGAGCGACACGAACGCTCCATGATTATCGATTTTCTCGACACAGGTAAGAGACAGAGGACAACAAGTGTATGGTTTTAGAGAGCCGCGAGCACCAGGAATAAGGATCTACCGTTGTCCCTTCGTTCCGTCGACATTCGGTTCCGGAGCGACACGAACGGGGACTTAGAATTTTTTCGCACGGGCTCCGGAGCGACACGAACGGGGACTTAGAATTTTTTCGCTCGAACTCCGGAGCGACACGATCGCTCCGATATTCTACGTTCTCTCGGCCCACGGGCATCAGAGAGCAAAACAGCCTAATAGTTTTAGAGTGCCTCAACGATAAGAATTAAGGATCTAACGTTCTCGTTTCGAACCGACGACTTTCGGTTCCGGAGCGACACGAACGCTCCATGATTCTCGATTATCTCGACGCAGGTAAGAGACAGAGGACAACAAGTGTATGGTTTTAGAGAGCCACGAGCACCAGGAATAAGGATCTACCGTTGTCCCTTCGTTCCGTCGACATTCGGTTCCGGAGCGACACGAACGGGGACTTAGAATTTTTTCGCACGGGCTCCGGAGCGACACGAACGGGGACTTAGAATTTTTTCGCTCGAACTCCGGAGCGACACGATCGCTCCGATATTCTACGTTCTCTCTGGTCCACGGGCATCAGAGAGCAAAACAGCCTAATAGTTTTAGAGTGCCTCAACGATCAGGAATAAGGATCTGACGTTCTCGTTTCGAACCGACGACTTTCGGTTCCGGAGCGACACGAACGCTCCATGATTCTCGATTATCTCGACACAGGTAAGAGACACAGGACAACAAGTGTATGGTTTTAGAGAGCCATGAGCACCAGGAATAAGGATCTACCGTTGTCCCTTCGTTCCGTCGACACTCGCTTCCGGAGCGACACGAACGGGGACATAGAATCTTTTCGCTCGGGCTACGGATCGTCACGAACGGAGAATTAGAATTTTTTCGCTCGAACTCCGGAGCGACACGATCGCTCCGATATTCTACGTTCTCTCGGTCCACGGTCATCAGAGAGCAAAACAGCCTAATAGTTTTAGAGTGCCTCAACGATCAGGAATAAGGATCTAACGTTCTCGATTCGAACCGACGACTTTCGGTTCCAGAGCGACACGAACGCTCCATGATTCTCGATTATCTCGACACAGGTAAGAGACAGAGGACAACAAGTGTATGGTTTTAGAGAGCCACGAGCACCAGGAATAAGGATCTACCGTTGTCCCTTCGTTCCGTCGACATTCGGTTCCGGAACGACACGAACGGGGACTTAGAATTTTTTCGCTCGGACTCCGGAGCGACACGAACGGGGACTTAGAATTTTTTCGCTCGAACTCCGGAGCGACACGATCGCTCCGATATTCTACGTTCTCGCGGTCCACGGGCATCAGGGAGCAAAACAGCCTAATAGTTTTAGAGTGCCTCAACGATCAGGAATAAGTATCTAACGTTCTCGTTTCGAACCGATGACTTTCGGTTCCGGAGCGACACGAACGCTCCATGATTCTCGATTATCTCGACACAGGTAAGAGACAGAGGACAACAACTGTATGGTCTTAGAGAGCCACGAGCACCAGGAATAAGGATCTACCGTTGTCCCTTCGTTCCGTCGACATTCGGTTGCGGAGCGACACGAACGGGGACTTAGAATGTTTTCGCTCGAACTCCGGAGCGACACCATCGCTCCGATATTCTACGTTCTCTCGGCCCACGGGCATCAGAGTGCAAAACAGCCTAATAGTTTTAGAGTGCCTCAACGATCAGTAATAAGGATCTAACGTTCGCGTTTCGAACCGACGACTTTCGGTTCCGGAGCGACACGAACGCTCCATGATTCTCGATTATCTCGACACAGGTCAGAGACAGAGGACAACAACTGTATGGTTTTAGAGAGCCACGAGCACCAGGAATAAGGATCTACCGTTGTCCCTTCGTTCCGTCGACATTCGGTTCCGGAGCGACACGAACGGGGACTTAGGATTTTCTCGCTCGAACTCCGGAGCGATACGATCGCTCCGATATTCTACGTTCTCTCGGTCCACGGGCATCAGAGAGCAAAACAACCTAATAGTTTTAGAGTGCCTCAACGATCAGGAATAAGGATCTAACGTTCTCGTTTCGAACCGACGACTTTCGGTTCCGGAGCGACACGAACGCTCCATGATTCTCGATTATCTCGACACAGGTAAGAGACAGAGGACAACAAGTGTATGGTTTTAGAGAGCCACGAGCACCAGGAATAAGGATCTACCGTTGTCCCTTCTTTCCGTCGACATTCGGTTCCAGAGCGACACGAACGGGGACTTAGAATTTTTTAGCTCAGGCTCCGGAGCGACACGAACGGGGACGTAGAATTTTTTCGCACGGGCTCCGGAGCGACACGAACGGGGACTTAGAATTTTTTCGCTCGAACTCCGGAGCGACACGATCGCTCCGATATTCTACGTTCTCTCGGCCCACGGGCATCAGAGAGCAAAACAGCCTAATAGTTTTAGAGTGCCTCAACGATAAGAATTAAGGATCTAACGTTCTCGTTTCGAACCGACGACTTTCGGTTCCGGAGCGACACGAACGCTCCATGATTCTCGATTATCTCGACACAGGTAAGAGACAGAGGACATCAAGTGTATGGTTTTAGAGAGCCACGAGCACCAGGAATAAGGATCTACCGTTGTCCCTTCGTTCCGTCGACATTCGGTTCCGGAGCGACACGAACTGGGACTTCGAATTTTTTCGCTCGAACTCCGGAGCGACACGAACGGGGACTTAGAATTTTTTCGCTCGAACTCCGGAGCGACACGATCGCTCCGATATTCTACGTTCTCTCGGTCCACGGGCATCAGAGAGCAAAACAGCCTAATAGTTTTAGAGTGCCTCAACGATCAGGAATAAGGATCTAACGTTCTCATTTCGAACCGACGACTTTCGGTTCCGGAGCGGCACGAACGCTCCATGATTCTCGATTATCTCGACACAGGTCAGAGACAGAGGACAACAACTGTATGGTTTTAGAGAGCCACGAGCACCAGGAATAAGGATCTACCGTTGTCCCTTCGTTCCGTCGACATTCGGTTCCGGAGCGACACGAACGGGGACTTAGAATGTTTTCGCTCGAACTCCGGAGCGACACGATCGCTCCGATATTCTACGTTCTCTCGGTCCACGGGCATCAGAGAGCAAAACAGCCTAATAGTTTTAGAGTGCCTCAACGATCAGGAATAAGGATCTGACGTTCTCGTTTCGAACCAACGACTTTCGGTTCCGGAGCGACACGAACGCTCCATGATTCTCGATTATCTCGACACAGGTAAGAGACAGAGGACAACAACTGTATGGTTTTAGAGAGCCACGAGCACCAGGAATAAGGATCTACCGTTGTCCCTTCGTTCCGTCGACATTCGGTTCCGGAGCGACACGAACGGGGACTTAGAATGTTTTCGCTCGAACTCCGGAGCGACACCATCGCTCCGATATTCTACGTTCTCTCGGCCCACGGGCATCAGAGAGCAAAACAGCCTAATAGTTTTAGAGTGCCTCAACGATCAGGAATAAGTATCTAACGTTCTCGTTTCGAACCGATGACTTTCGGTTCCGGAGCGACACGAACGCTCCATGATTCTCGATTATCTCGACACAGGTAAGAGACAGAGGACAACAAGTGTATGGTTTTAGAGAGCCACGAGCACCAGGAATAAGGATCTACCGTTGCCCCTTCGTTCCGTCGACATTCGGTTCCGGAGCGACACGAACGGGGACTTAGGATTTTCTCGCTCGAACTCCGGAGCGACACGATCGCTCCGACATTCTACGTTCTCTCGGTCCACTGGCATCAGAGTGCAAAACAGCCTAACAGGTTTAGAGTGCCTCAGCGATCAGGAATAAGGATCTAACGTTCTCGTTTCGAACCGACGGCTTTCGGTTCCGGAGCGACACGAACGCTCCATGATTATCGATTTTCTCGACACAGGTAAGAGACAGAGGACAACAAGTGTATGGTTTTAGAGAGCCGCGAGCACCAGGAATAAGGATCTACCGTTGTCCCTTCGTTCCGTCGACATTCGGTTCCGGAGCGACACGAACGGGGACTTAGAATTTTTTCGCACGGGCTCCGGAGCGACACGAACGGGGGCTTAGAATTTTTTCGCTCGAACTCCGGAGCGACACGATCGCTCCGATATTCTACGTTCTCTCGGCCCACGGGCATCAGAGAGCAAAACAGCCTAATAGTTTTAGAGTGCCTCAACGATCAGTAATAAGGATCTAACGTTCTCGTTTCGAACCGACGACTTTCGGTTCCGGAGCGACACGAACGTTCCATGATTCTCGATTATCTCGACACAGCTAAGAGACAGAGGACAACAAGTGTATGGTTTTAGAGAGCCACGAGCACCAGGAATAAGGATCTACCCTTGTCCCTTCGTTCCGTCGACATTCGGTACCGGAGCGACACGAACGGGGACTTAGAATTTTCTCGCTCGAACTCCGGAGCGACACGATCGCTCCGACATTCTACGTTCTCTCGGCCCACGGGCATCAGAGAGCAAAACAGCCTAAAAGTTTTAGAGTGCCTCAACGATCAGGAATAAGGATCTAACGTTCTCGTTTCGAACCGACGACTTTCGGTTCCGGAGCGGCACGAACGCTCCATGATTCTCGATTATCTCGACACAGGTCAGAGACAGAGGACAACAACTGTATGGTTTTAGAGAGCCACGAGCACCAGGAATAAGGATCTGCCGTTGTCCCTTCGTTCCGTCGACATTCGGTTCCGGAGCGACACGAACGGGGACTTAGAATGTTTTCGCTCGAACTCCGGAGCGACACGATCGCTCCGATATTCTACGTTCTCTCGGCCCACGGGCATCAGAGAGCAAAACAGCCTAATAGTTTTAGAGTGCCTCAACGATCAGTAATAAGGATCTAACGTTCTCGTTTCGAACCGACGACTTTCGGTTCCGGAGCGACACGAACGATCCATGATTCTCGATTATCTCGACACAGCTAAGAGACAGAGGACAACAAGTGTATGGTTTTAGAGAGCCACGAGCACCAGGAATAAGGATCTACCCTTGTCCCTTCGTTCCGTCGACATTCGGTTCCGGAGCGACACGAACGGGGACTTTGAATTTTCTCGCTCGAACTCCGGAGCGACACGATCGCTCCGACATTCTACGTTCTCTCGGCCCACGGGCATCAGAGAGCAAAACAGCCTAAAAGTTTTAGAGTGCCTCAACGATCAGGAATAAGGATCTATCGTTCTCATTTCGAACCGACGACTTTCGGTTCCGGAGCGGCACGAACGCTCCATGATTCTCGATTATCTCGACACAGGCTAGAGACAGAGGACAACAACTGTATGGTTTTAGAGAGCCACGAGCACCAGGAATAAGGATCTACCGTTGTCCCTTCGTTCCGTCGACATTCGGTTCCGGAGCGACACGAACGGGGACTTAGAATGTTTTCGCTCGAACTCCAGAGCGACACGATCGCTCGGATATTCTACGTTCTCTCGGTCCACGGGCATCAGAGAGCAAAACAACCTAATAGTTTTAGAGTGCCTCAACGATCAGGAATAAGGATCTAACGTTCTCGTTTCGAACCGACGACTTTCGGTTCCGGAGCGACACGAACGATCCATGATTCTCGATTATCTCGACACAGCTAAGAGACAGAGGACAACAAGTGTATGGTTTTAGAGAGCCACGAGCACCAGGAATAAGGATCTACCCTTGTCCCTTCGTTCCGTCGACATTCGGTTCCGGAGCGACACGAACGGGGACTTAGGATTTTCTCGCTCGAACTCCGGAGCGACACGATCGCTCCGACATTCTACGTTCTCTCGGTCCACTGGCATCAGAGTGCAAAACAGCCTAATACGTTTAGAGTGCCTCAGCGATCAGGAATAAGGATCTAACGTTCTCGTTTCGAACCGACGGCTTTCGGTTCCGGAGCGACACGAACGCTCCATGATTATCGATTTTCTCGACACGGGTAAGAGACAGAGGACAACAAGTGTATGGTTTTAGAGAGCCGCGAGCACCAGGAATAAGGATCTACCGTTGTCCCTTCGTTCCGTCGACATTCGGTTCCGGAGCGACACGAACGGGGACTTAGAATTTTTTCGCACGGGCTCCGGAGCGACACGAACGGGGACTTAGAATTTTTTCGCTCGAACTCCGGAGCGACACGATCGCTCCGATATTCTACGTTCTCTCGGCCCACGGGCATCAGAGAGCAAAACAGCCTAATAGTTTTAGAGTGCCTCAACGATAAGAATTAAGGATCTAACGTTCTCGTTTCGAACCGACGACTTTCGGTTCCGGAGCGACACGAACGCTCCATGATTCTCGATTATCTCGACGCAGGTAAGAGACAGAGGACAACAAGTGTATGGTTTTAGAGAGCCACGAGCACCAGGAATAAGGATCTACCGTTGTCCCTTCGTTCCGTCGACATTCGGTTCCGGAGCGACACGAACGGGGACTTAGAATTTTTTCGCACGGGCTCCGGAGCGACACGAACGGGGACTTAGAATTTTTTCGCTCGAACTCCGGAGCGACACGATCGCTCCGATATTCTACGTTCTCTCTGGTCCACGGGCATCAGAGAGCAAAACAGCCTAATAGTTTTAGAGTGCCTCAACGATCAGGAATAAGGATCTGACGTTCTCGTTTCGAACCGACGACTTTCGGTTCCGGAGCGACACGAACGCTCCATGATTCTCGATTATCTCGACACAGGTAAGAGACACAGGACAACAAGTGTATGGTTTTAGAGAGCCATGAGCACCAGGAATAAGGATCTACCGTTGTCCCTTCGTTCCGTCGACACTCGCTTCCGGAGCGACACGAACGGGGACATAGAATCTTTTCGCTCGGGCTACGGATCGTCACGAACGGAGAATTAGAATTTTTTCGCTCGAACTCCGGAGCGACACGATCGCTCCGATATTCTACGTTCTCTCGGTCCACGGTCATCAGAGAGCAAAACAGCCTAATAGTTTTAGAGTGCCTCAACGATCAGGAATAAGGATCTAACGTTCTCGATTCGAACCGACGACTTTCGGTTCCAGAGCGACACGAACGCTCCAAGATTCTCGATTATCTCGACACAGGTAAGAGACAGAGGACAACAAGTGTATGGTTTTAGAGAGCCACGAGCACCAGGAATAAGGATCTACCGTTGTCCCTTCGTTCCGTCGACATTCGGTTCCGGAACGACACGAACGGGGACTTAGAATTTTTTCGCTCGGACTCCGGAGCGACACGAACGGGGACTTAGAATTTTTTCGCTCGAACTCCGGAGCGACACGATCGCTCCGATATTCTACGTTCTCGCGGTCCACGGGCAACAGAGAGCAAAACAGCCTAATAGTTTTAGAGTGCCTCAACGATCAGGAATAAGGATCTAACGTTCTCGTTTCGAATCGACGACTTTCGGTTCCGGAGCGACACGAACGCTCCATGATTCTCGATTATCTCGACACAGGTAAGAGACAGAGGACAACAAGTGTATGGTTTTAGAGAGCAACGAGCACCAGGAATAAGGGTCTACCGTTGTCTCTTCGTTCCGTCGACATTCGGTTTCGGAGCGACACGATCGGGGACTTAGAATCTTTTCGCTCGAACTCCGGAGCGACACGATCGCTCCGTTATTCTACGTTCTCTCGGTCCACGGGCAACAGAGAGGAAAACAGCCTAATAGTTTTAGAGTGCCTCAACGATCAGGAATAAGGATCTAACGTTCTCGTTTCGAACCGACGACTTTCGGTTCCGGAGCGACACGAACGCTCCATGATTCTCTATTATCTCGACACAGGTAAGAGACAGAGGACAACAAGTGTATGGATTTAGAGAGCCACGAGCACCAGGAATAAGGATCTACCGTTGTCCCTTCGTTCCGTCGACATTCGGTTCCGGAGCGACACGAACGGGGACTTAGAATTTTTTCGCTCGAACTCCGGAGCGACACGATCGCTCCGTTATTCTACGTTCTCTCGGTCCACGGGCATCAGAGAGCAAAACAGCCTAATAGTTTTAGAGTGCCTCAACGATCAGGAATACGGATCTAACGTTCTCGTTTCGAACCGACGACTTTCGGTTCCGGAGCGACACGAACGCTCCATGATTCTCTATTATCTCGACACAGGTAAGAGACAGAGGACAACAAGTGTATGGATTTAGAGAGCCACGAGCACCAGGAATAAGGATCTACCGTTGTCCCTTCGTTCCGTCGACATTCGGTTCCGGAGCGACACGAACGGGGACTTAGAATTTTTTCGCTCGGGCTCCGGAGCGACACGAACGGGGACTTAGAATTTTTTCGCTCGAACTCCAGAGCGACACGATCGCTCCGATATTCTACGTTCTCTCTGGTCCACGGGCATCAGAGAGCAAAACAGCCTAATAGTTTTAGAGTGCCTCAACGATCAGGAATAAGGATCTGACGTTCTCGTTTCGAACCGACGACTTTCGGTTCCGGAGCGACACGAACGCTCCATGATTCTCGATTATCTCGACACAGGTAAGAGACACAGGAGAACAAGTGTATGGTTTTAGAGAGCCATGAGCACCAGGAATAAGGATCTACCGTTGTCCCTTCGTTCCGTCGACACTCGCTTCCGGAGCGACACGAACGGGGACATAGAATCTTTTCGCTCGGGCTACGGAGCGTCACGAACGGAGAATTAGAATTTTTTCGCTCGAACTCCGGAGCGACACGATCGCTCCGATATTCTACGTTCTCTCGGTCCACGGTCATCAGAGAGCAAAACAGCCTAATAGTTTTAGAGTGCCTCAACGATCAGGAATAAGGATCTAACGTTCTCGATTCGAACCGACGACTTGCGGTTCCAGAGCGACACGAACGCTCCATGATTCTCGATTATCTCGACACAGGTAAGAGACAGAGGACAACAAGTGTATGGTTTTAGAGAGCCACGAGCACCAGGAATAAGGATCTACCGTTGTCCCTTCTTTCCGTCGACATTCGGTTCCGGAGCGACACGAACGGGGACTTAGAATTTTTTCGCTCGGACTCCGGAGCGACACGAACGGGGACTTAGAATCTTTTCGCTCGAACTCCGGAGCGACACGATCGCTCCGTTATTCTACGTTCTCTCGGTCCACGGGCAACAGAGAGGAAAACAGCCTAATATTTTTAGAGTGCCTCAACGATCAGGAATAAGGATCTAACGTTCTCGTTTCGAACCGACGACTTTCGGTTCCGGAGCGACACGAACGCTCCATGATTCTCTATTATCTCGACACAGGTAAGAGACAGAGGACAACAAGTGTATGGATTTAGAGAGCCACGAGCACCAGGAATAAGGATCTACCGTTGTCCCTTCGTTCCGTCGACATTCGGTTCCGGAGCGACACGAACGGGGACTTAGAATTTTTTCGCTCGAACTCCGGAGCGACACGATCGCTCCGTTATTCTACGTTCTCTCGGTCCACGGGCATCAGAGAGCAAAACAGCCTAAAAGTTTTAGAGTGCCTCAACGATCAGGAATAAGGATCTAACGTTCTCGTTTCGAACCGACGACTTTCGGTTCCGGAGCGGCACGAACGCTCCATGATTCTCGATTATCTCGACACAGGTCAGAGACAGAGGACAACAACTGTATGGTTTTAGAGAGCCACGAGCACCAGGAATAAGGATCTGCCGTTGTCCCTTCGTTCCGTCGACATTCGGTTCCGGAGCGACACGAACGGGGACTTAGAATGTTTTCGCTCGAACTCCGGAGCGACACGATCGCTCCGATATTCTACGTTCTCTCGGCCCACGGGCATCAGAGAGCAAAACAGCCTAAAAGTTTTAGAGTGCCTCAACGATCAGGAATAAGGATCTAACGTTCTCGTTTCGAACCGACGACTTTCGGTTCCGGAGCGGCACGAACGCTCCATGATTCTCGATTATCTCGACACAGGTCAGAGACAGAGGACAACAAGTGTATGGTTTTATAGAGCCACGAGCACCAGGAATAAGGATCTACCGTTGCCCCTTCGTTCCGTCGACATTCGGTTCCGGAGCGACACGAACGGGGACTTAGAATTTTTTCGCACGGGCTCCGGAGCGACACGAACGGGGGCTTAGAATTTTTTCGCTCGAACTCCGGAGCGACACGATCGCTCCGATATTCTACGTTCTCTCGGCCCACGGGCATCAGAGAGCAAAACAGCCTAATAGTTTTAGAGTGCCTCAACGATCAGTAATAAGGATCTAACTTTCTCGTTTCGAACCGACGACTTTCGGTTCCGGAGCGACACGAACGTTCCATGATTCTCGATTATCTCGACACAGGTAAGAGACAGAGGACAACAAGTGTATGGATTTAGAGAGCCACGAGCACCAGGAATAAGGATCTACCGTTGTCCCTTCGTTCCGTCGACATTCGGTTCCGGAGCGACACGAACGGGGACTTAGAATTTTTTCGCTCGAACTCCGGAGCGACACGATCGCTCCGTTATTCTACGTTCTCTCGGTCCACGGGCATCAGAGAGCAAAACAGCCTAATAGTTTTAGAGTGCCTCAACGATCAGGAATAAGGATCTGACGTTCTCGTTTCGAACCGACGACTTTCGGTTCCGGAGCGACACGAACGCTCCATGATTCTCGATTATCTCGACACAGGTAAGAGACAGAGGACAACAAGTGTATGGATTTAGAGAGCCACGAGCACCAGGAATAAGGATCTACCGTTGTCCCTTCGTTCCGTCGACATTCGGTTCCGGAGCGACACGAACGGGGACTTAGAATTTTTTCGCTCGGGCTCCGGAGCGACACGAACGGGGACTTAGAATTTTTTCGCTCGAACTCCGGAGCGACACGATCGCTCCGATATTCTACGTTCTCTCGGTCCACGGTCATCAGAGAGCAAAACAGCCTAATAGTTTTAGAGTGCCTCAACGATCAGGAATAAGGATCTAACGTTCTCGATTCGAACCGACGACTTTCGGTTCCAGAGCGACACGAACGCTCCATGATTCTCGATTATCTCGACACAGGTAAGAGACAGAGGACAACAAGTGTATGGTTTTAGAGAGCCACGAGCACCAGGAATAAGGATCTACCGTTGTCCCTTCTTTCCGTCGACATTCGGTTCCGGAGCGACACGAACGGGGACTTAGAATTTTTTCGCTCGGACTCCGGAGCGACACGAACGGGGACTTAGAATCTTTTCGCTCGAACTCCGGAGCGACACGATCGCTCCGTTATTCTACGTTCTCTCGGTCCACGGGCAACAGAGAGGAAAACAGCCTAATAGTTTTAGAGTGCCTCAACGATCAGGAATAAGGATCAAACGTTCTCGTTTCGAACCGACGACTTTCGGTTCCGGAGCGACACGAACGCTCCATGATTCTCTATTATCTCGACACAGGTAAGAGACAGAGGACAACAAGTGTATGGATTTAGAGAGCCACGAGCACCAGGAATAAGGATCTACCGTTGTCCCTTCGTTCCGTCGACATTCGGTTCCGGAGCGACACGAACGGGGACTTAGAATTTTTTCGCTCGAACTCCGGAGCGACACGATCGCTCCGTTATTCTACGTTCTCTCGGTCCACGGGCATCAGAGAGCAAAACAGCCTAAAAGTTTTAGAGTGCCTCAACGATCAGGAATAAGGATCTAACGTTCTCGTTTCGAACCGACGACTTGCGGTTCCGGAGCGGCACGAACGCTCCATGATTCTCGATTATCTCGACACAGGTCAGAGACAGAGGACAACAACTGTATGGTTTTAGAGAGCCACGAGCACCAGGAATAAGGATCTGCCGTTGTCCCTTCGTTCCGTCGACATTCGGTTCCGGAGCGACACGAACGGGGACTTAGAATGTTTTCGCTCGAACTCCGGAGCGACACGATCGCTCCGATATTCTACGTTCTCTCGGCCCACGGGCATCAGAGAGCAAAACAGCCTAATAGTTTTAGAGTGCCTCAACGATCAGGAATAAGTATCTAACGTTCTCGTTTCGAACCGATGACTTTCGGTTCCGGAGCGACACGAACGCTCCATGATTCTCGATTATCTCGACACAGGTAAGAGACAGAGGACAACAAGTGTATGGTTTTATAGAGCCACGAGCACCAGGAATAAGGATCTACCGTTGCCCCTTCGTTCCGTCGACATTCGGTTCCGGAGCGACACGAACGGGGACTTAGAATTTTTTCGCACGGGCTCCGGAGCGACACGAACGGGGGCTTAGAATTTTTTCGCTCGAACTCCGGAGCGACACGATCGCTCCGATATTCTACGTTCTCTCGGCCCACGGGCATCAGAGAGCAAAACAGCCTAATAGTTTTAGAGTGCCTCAACGATCAGTAATAAGGATCTAACGTTCTCGTTTCGAACCGACGACTTTCGGTTCCGGAGCGACACGAACGTTCCATGATTCTCGATTATCTCGACACAGGTAAGAGACAGAGGACAACAAGTGTATGGATTTAGAGAGCCACGAGCACCAGGAATAAGGATCTACCGTTGTCCCTTCGTTCCGTCGACATTCGGTTCCGGAGCGACACGAACGGGGACTTAGAATTTTTTCGCTCGAACTCCGGAGCGACACGATCGCTCCGTTATTCTACGTTCTCTCGGTCCACGGGCATCAGAGAGCAAAACAGCCTAATAGTTTTAGAGTGCCTCAACGATCAGGAATAAGGATCTGACGTTCTCGTTTCGAACCGACGACTTTCGGTTCCGGAGCGACACGAACGCTCCATGATTCTCGATTATCTCGACACAGGTAAGAGACAGAGGACAACAAGTGTATGGATTTAGAGAGCCACGAGCACCAGGAATAAGGATCTACCGTTGTCCCTTCGTTCCGTCGACATTCGGTTCCGGAGCGACACGAACGGGGACTTAGAATTTTTTCGCTCGGGCTCCGGAGCGACACGAACGGGGACTTAGAATTTTTTCGCTCGAACTCCGGAGCGACACGATCGCTCCGTAATTCTACGTTCTCTCGGTCCACGGGCATCAGAGAGCAAAACAGCCTAATAGTTTTAGAGTGCCTCAACGATCAGGAATAAGGATCTAACGTTCTCGTTTCGAACCGACGACTTTCGGTTCCGGAGCGACACGAACGCTCCATGATTCTCGATTATCTCGACACAGGTAAGAGACAGAGGACAACAAGTGTATGGTTTTATAGAGCCACGAGCACCAGGAATAAGGATCTACCGTTGCCCCTTCGTTCCGTCGACATTCGGTTCCGGAGCGACACGAACGGGGACTTAGGATTTTCTCGCTCGGGCTCCGGAGCGACACGATCGCTCCGTTATTCTACGTTCTCTCGGTCCACGGGCATCAGAGAGCAAAACAGCCAAATAGTTTTAGAGTGCATCAACGATCGGGAATATGGATCTAACGTTCTCGTTTCGAACCGACGACTTTCGTTTCCGGAGCGACACGAACGCTCCATGATTCTCGATTATCTCGACACAGGTAAGAGACAGAGGAGAACAAGTGTATGGTTTTAGAGAGCCACGAGCACCAGGAATAAGGATCTACCGTTGTCATTTCGTTCCGTCGACATTCGGTTCCGGAGCGACACGAACGGGGACTTAGAATTTTTTCGCTCGGGCTCCGGAGCGACACGAACGGGGACTTAGAATTTTTTCGCTCGGGCTCCGGAGCGACACGATCGCTCCGTTATTCTACGTTCTCTCGGTCCACGGGCATCAGAGAGCAAAACAGCCTAATAGTTTTAGAGTGCCTCAACGATCAGGAATATGGATCTAACGTTCTCGTTTCGAACCGACGACTTTCGGTTCCGGAGCGACACGAACGCTCCATGATTCTCGATTATCTCGACACAGGTAAGAGACAGAGGAGAACAAGTGTATGGTTTTAGAGAGCCACGAGCACCAGGAATAAGGATCTACCGTTGTCATTTCGTTCCGTCGAGATTCGGTTCCGGAGCGACACGAACGGGGACTTAGAATTTTTTCGCTCGGGCTCCGGAGCGACACGAACGGGGACTTAGAATTTTTTCGGTCGGGCTCCGGAGCGACACGATCGCTCCGTTATTCTACGTTCTCTCGGTCCACGGGCATCAGAGAGCAAAACAGCCTAATAGTTTTAGAGTGCCTCAACGATCAGGAATATGGATCTAACGTTCTCGTTTCGAACCGACGACTTTCGGTTCCGGAGCGACACGAACGCTCCATGATTCTCGATTATCTCGACACAGGTAAGAGACAGAGGAGAACAAGTGTATGGTTTTAGAGAGCCACGAGCACCAGGAATAAGGATCTACAGTTGTCATTTCGTTCCGTCGACATTCGGTTCCGGAGCGACACGAACGGGGACTTAGAAATTTTTCGCTCGGGCTCCGGAGCGACACGAACGGGGACTTAGAATTTTTTCGCTCGGGCTCCGGAGCGACACGATCGCTCCGTTATTCTACGTTCTCTCGGTCCACGGGCATCAGAGAGCAAAACAGCCTAATAGTTTTAGAGTGCCTCAACGATCAGGAATATGGATCTAACGTTCTCGTTTCGAACCGACGACTTTCGTTTCCGGAGCGACACGAACGCTCCATGATTCTCGATTATCTCGACACAGGTAAGAGACAGAGGAGAACAAGTGTATGGTTTTAGAGAGCCACGAGCACCAGGAATAAGGATCTACCGTTGTCATTTCGTTCCGTCGACATTCGGTTCCGGAGCGACACGAACGGGGACTTAGAATTTTTTCGCTCGGGCTCCGGAGCGACACGAACGGGGACTTAGAATTTTTTCGCTCGGGCTCCGGAGCGACACGATCGCTCCGTTATTCTACGATCTCTCGGTCCACGGGCATCAGAGAGCAAAACAGCCTAATAGTTTTAGAGTGCCTCAACGATCAGGAATATGGATCTAACGTTCTCGTTTCGAACCGACGACTTTCGTTTCCGGAGCGACACGAACGCTCCATGATTCTCGATTATCTCGACACAGGTAAGAGACAGAGGAGAACAAGTGTATGGTTTTAGAGAGCCACGAGCACCAGGAATAAGGATCTACAGTTGTCATTTCGTTCCGTCGACATTCGGTTCCGGAGCGACACGTACGGGGACTTAGAAATTTTTCGCTCGGGCTCCGGAGCGACACGAACGGGGACTTAGAATTTTTTCGCTCGGGCTCCGGAGCGACACGATCGCTCCGTTATTCTACGTTCTCTCGGTCCACGGGCATCAGAGAGCAAAACAGCCTAATAGTTTTAGAGTGCCTCAACGATCAGGAATATGGATCTAACGTTCTCGTTTCGAACCGACGACTTTCGTTTCCGGAGCGACACGAACGCTCCATGATTCTCGATTATCTCGACACAGGTAAGAGACAGAGGAGAACAAGTGTATGGTTTTAGAGAGCCACGAGCACCAGGAATAAGGATCTACCGTTGTCATTTCGTTCCGTCGACATTCGGTTCCGGAGCGACACGTACGGGGACTTAGAATTTTTTCGCTCCGGCTCCGGAGCGACACGAACGGGGACTTAGAATTTTTTCGCTCGGGCTCCGGAGCGACACGATCGCTCCGTTATTCTACGTTCTCTCGGTCCACGGGCATCAGAGAGCAAAACAGCCTAATAGTTTTAGAGTGCCTCAACGATCAGGAATATGGATCTAACGTTCTCGTTTCGAACCGACGACTTTCGTTTCCGGAGCGACACGAACGCTCCATGATTCTCGATTATCTCGACACAGGTAAGAGACAGAGGAGAACAAGTGTATGGTTTTAGAGAGCCACGAGCACCAGGAATAAGGATCTACCGTTGTCATTTCGTTCCGTCGACATTCGGTTCCGGAGCGACACGTACGGGGACTTAGAATTTTTTCGCTCCGGCTCCGGAGCGACACGAACGGGGACTTAGAATTTTTTCGCTCGGGCTCCGGAGCGACACGATCGCTCCGTTATTCTACGTTCTCTCGGTCCACGGGCATCAGAGAGCAAAACAGCCTAATAGTTTTAGAGTGCCTCAACGATCAGGAATATGGATCTAACGTTCTCGTTTCGAACCGACGACTTTCGGTTCCGGAGCGACACGAACGCTCCATGATTCTCGATTATCTCGACACAGGTAAGAGACAGAGGAGAACAAGTGTATGGTTTTAGAGAGCCACGAGCACCAGGAATAAGGATCTACCGTTGTCATTTCGTTCCGTCGACATTCGGTTCCGGAGCGACACGAACGGGGACTTAGAATTTTTTCGCTCGGGCTCCGGAGCGACACGAACGGGGACTTAGAATTTTTTCGCTCGGGCTCCGGAGCGACACGATCGCTCCGTTATTCTACGTTCTCTCGGTCCACGGGCATCAGAGAGCAAAACAGCCTAATAGTTTTAGAGTGCCTCAACGATCAGGAATAGGGATCTAACGTTCTCGTTTCGAACCGACGACTTTCGTTTCCGGAGCGACACGAACGCTCCATGATTCTCGATTATCTCGACACAGGTAAGAGACAGAGGAGAACAAGTGTATGGTTTTAGAGAGCCACGAGCACCAGGAATAAGGATCTACCGTTGTCATTTCGTTCTGTCGACATTCGGTTCCGGAGCGACACGAACGGGGACTTAGAATTTTTTCGCTCGGGCTCCGGAGCGACACGATCGCTCCGTTATTCTACGTTCTCTCGGTCCACGGGCATCAGAGAGCAAAACAGCCTAAGAGTTTTAGAGTGCCTCAACGATCAGGAATAGGGATCTAACGTTCTCGTTTCGAACCGACGACTTTCGTTTCCGGAGCGACACGAACGCTCCATGATTCTCGATTATCTCGACACAGGTAAGAGACAGAGGAGAACAAGTGTATGGTTTTAGAGAGCCACGAGCACCAGGAATAAGGATCTACCGTTGTCATTTCGTTCCGTCGACATTCGGTTCCGGAGCGACACGAACGGGGACTTAGAATTTTTTCGCTCGGACTCCGGAGCGACACGAACGGGGACTTAGAATTTTTTCGCTCGGGCTCCGGAGCGACACGATCGCTCCGTTATTCTACGTTCTCTCGGTCCACGGGCATCAGAGAGCAAAACAGCCTAATAGTTTTAGAGTGCCTCAACGATCAGGAATATGGATCTAACGTTCTCGTTTCGAACCGACGACTTTCGGTTCCGGAGCGACACGAACGCTCCATGATTCTCGATTATCTCGACACAGGTAAGAGACAGAGGAGAACAAGTGTATGGTTTTAGAGAGCCACGAGCACCAGGAATAAGGATCTACCGTTGTCATTTCGTTCCGTCGACATTCGGTTCCGGAGCGACACGAACGGGGACTTAGAATTTTTTCGCTCGGGCTCCGGAGCGACACGAACGGGGACTTAGAATTTTTTCGCTCGGGCTCCGGAGCGACACGATCGCTCCGTTATTCTACGTTCTCTCGGTCCACGGGCATCAGAGAGCAAAACAGCCTAATAGTTTTAGAGTGCCTCAACGATCAGGAATAAGGATCTGACGTTCTCGTTTCCAACCGACGACTTTCGGTTCCGGAGCGACACGAACGCTCCATGATTCTCAACTATCTCGACACAGGTAAGAGACAGAGGACAGCAAGTGTATGGTTTTAGAGAGCCACGAGCACCAGGAATAAGGATCTACCGTTGTCCCTTCGTTCCGTCGACACTCGCTTCCGGAGCGACACGAACGGGGACATAGAATCTTTTCGCTCGGGCTCCGGAGCGACACGAACGGGGACTTAGTATATTTTCGCTCGGGCTCCGGAGCGACACGAACGGGGACTTCGAATTTTTTCGCTCGAACTCCGGAGCGACACGATCGCTCCGACATTCTACGTTCTCTCGGCCCACGGGCATCAGAGAGCAAAACAGCCTAAAAGTTTTAGAGTGCCTCAACGATCAGGAATAAGGATCTATCGTTCTCGTTTCGAACCGACGACTTTCGGTTCCGGAGCGGCACGAACGCTCCATGATTCTCGATTATCTCGACACAGGTCAGAGACAGAGGACAACAAGTGTATGGTTTTAGAGAGCCACGAGCACCAGGAATAAGGATCTACCGTTGTCCCTTCTTTCCGTCGACATTCGGTTCCAGAGCGACACGAACGGGGACTTAGAATTTTTTAGCTCAGGCTCCGGAGCGACACGAACGGGGACGTAGAATTTTTTCACTCGGGCTCCGGAGCGACACGAACGGGGACTTAGAATTTTTTCGCACGGGCTCCGGAGCGACACGAACGGGGACTTAGAATTTTTTCGCTCGAACTCCGGAGCGACACGATCGCTCCGATATTCTACGTTCTCTCGGCCCACGGGCATCAGAGAGCAAAACAGCCTAATAGTTTTAGAGTGCCTCAACGATAAGAATTAAGGATCTAACGTTCTCGTTTCGAACCGACGACTTTCGGTTCCGGAGCGACACGAACGCTCCATGATTCTCGATTATCTCGACACAGGTAAGAGACAGAGGACATCAAGTGTATGGTTTTAGAGAGCCACGAGCACCAGGAATAAGGATCTACCGTTGTCCCTTCGTTCCGTCGACATTCGGTTCCGGAGCGACACGAACTGGGACTTCGAATTTTTTCGCTCGAACTCCGGAGCGACACGAACGGGGACTTAGAATTTTTTCGCTCGAACTCCGGAGCGACACGATCGCTCCGATATTCTACGTTCTCTCGGTCCACGGGCATCAGAGAGCAAAACAGCCTAATAGTTTTAGAGTGCCTCAACGATCAGGAATAAGGATCTAACGTTCTCATTTCGAACCGACGACTTTCGGTTCCGGAGCGGCACGAACGCTCCATGATTCTCGATTATCTCGACACAGGTCAGAGACAGAGGACAACAACTGTATGGTTTTAGAGAGCCACGAGCACCAGGAATAAGGATCTACCGTTGTCCCTTCGTTCCGTCGACATTCGGTTCCGGAGCGACACGAACGGGGACTTAGAATGTTTTCGCTCGAACTCCGGAGCGACACGATCGCTCCGATATTCTACGTTCTCTCGGTCCACGGGCATCAGAGAGCAAAACAGCCTAATAGTTTTAGAGTGCCTCAACGATCAGGAATAAGGATCTGACGTTCTCGTTTCGAACCAACGACTTTCGGTTCCGGAGCGACACGAACGCTCCATGATTCTCGATTATCTCGACACAGGTAAGAGACAGAGGACAACAACTGTATGGTTTTAGAGAGCCACGAGCACCAGGAATAAGGATCTACCGTTGTCCCTTCGTTCCGTCGACATTCGGTTCCGGAGCGACACGAACGGGGACTTAGAATGTTTTCGCTCGAACTCCGGAGCGACACCATCGCTCCGATATTCTACGTTCTCTCGGCCCACGGGCATCAGAGAGCAAAACAGCCTAATAGTTTTAGAGTGCCTCAACGATCAGGAATAAGTATCTAACGTTCTCGTTTCGAACCGATGACTTTCGGTTCCGGAGCGACACGAACGCTCCATGATTCTCGATTATCTCGACACAGGTAAGAGACAGAGGACAACAAGTGTATGGTTTTAGAGAGCCACGAGCACCAGGAATAAGGATCTACCGTTGCCCCTTCGTTCCGTCGACATTCGGTTCCGGAGCGACACGAACGGGGACTTAGGATTTTCTCGCTCGAACTCCGGAGCGACACGATCGCTCCGACATTCTACGTTCTCTCGGTCCACTGGCATCAGAGTGCAAAACAGCCTAACAGGTTTAGAGTGCCTCAGCGATCAGGAATAAGGATCTAACGTTCTCGTTTCGAACCGACGGCTTTCGGTTCCGGAGCGACACGAACGCTCCATGATTATCGATTTTCTCGACACAGGTAAGAGACAGAGGACAACAAGTGTATGGTTTTAGAGAGCCGCGAGCACCAGGAATAAGGATCTACCGTTGTCCCTTCGTTCCGTCGACATTCGGTTCCGGAGCGACACGAACGGGGACTTAGAATTTTTTCGCACGGGCTCCGGAGCGACACGAACGGGGGCTTAGAATTTTTTCGCTCGAACTCCGGAGCGACACGATCGCTCCGATATTCTACGTTCTCTCGGCCCACGGGCATCAGAGAGCAAAACAGCCTAATAGTTTTAGAGTGCCTCAACGATCAGTAATAAGGATCTAACGTTCTCGTTTCGAACCGACGACTTTCGGTTCCGGAGCGACACGAACGTTCCATGATTCTCGATTATCTCGACACAGCTAAGAGACAGAGGACAACAAGTGTATGGTTTTAGAGAGCCACGAGCACCAGGAATAAGGATCTACCCTTGTCCCTTCGTTCCGTCGACATTCGGTTCCGGAGCGACACGAACGGGGACTTAGAATTTTCTCGCTCGAACTCCGGAGCGACACGATCGCTCCGACATTCTACGTTCTCTCGGCCCACGGGCATCAGAGAGCAAAACAGCCTAAAAGTTTTAGAGTGCCTCAACGATCAGGAATAAGGATCTAACGTTCTCGTTTCGAACCGACGACTTTCGGTTCCGGAGCGGCACGAACGCTCCATGATTCTCGATTATCTCGACACAGGTCAGAGACAGAGGACAACAACTGTATGGTTTTAGAGAGCCACGAGCACCAGGAATAAGGATCTGCCGTTGTCCCTTCGTTCCGTCGACATTCGGTTCCGGAGCGACACGAACGGGGACTTAGAATGTTTTCGCTCGAACTCCGGAGCGACACGATCGCTCCGATATTCTACGTTCTCTCGGCCCACGGGCATCAGAGAGCAAAACAGCCTAATAGTTTTAGAGTGCCTCAACGATCAGTAATAAGGATCTAACGTTCTCGTTTCGAACCGACGACTTTCGGTTCCGGAGCGACACGAACGATCCATGATTCTCGATTATCTCGACACAGCTAAGAGACAGAGGACAACAAGTGTATGGTTTTAGAGAGCCACGAGCACCAGGAATAAGGATCTACCCTTGTCCCTTCGTTCCGTCGACATTCGGTTCCGGAGCGACACGAACGGGGACTTTGAATTTTCTCGCTCGAACTCCGGAGCGACACGATCGCTCCGACATTCTACGTTCTCTCGGCCCACGGGCATCAGAGAGCAAAACAGCCTAAAAGTTTTAGGGTGCCTCAACGATCAGGAATAAGGATCTATCGTTCTCATTTCGAACCGACGACTTTCGGTTCCGGAGCGGCACGAACGCTCCATGATTCTCGATTATCTCGACACAGGCTAGAGACAGAGGACAACAACTGTATGGTTTTAGAGAGCCACGAGCACCAGGAATAAGGATCTACCGTTGTCCCTTCGTTCCGTCGACATTCGGTTCCGGAGCGACACGAACGGGGACTTAGAATGTTTTCGCTCGAACTCCGGAGCGACACGATCGCTCGGATATTCTACGTTCTCTCGGTCCACGGGCATCAGAGAGCAAAACAGCCAAATAGTTTTAGAGTGCCTCAACGATCAGGAATATGGATCTAACGTTCTCGTTTCGAACCGACGACTTTCGTTTCCGGAGCGACACGAACGCTCCATGATTCTCGATTATCTCGACACAGGTAAGAGACAGAGGAGAACAAGTGTATGGTTTTAGAGAGCCACGAGCACCAGGAATAAGGATCTACCGTTGTCATTTCGTTCCGTCGACATTCGGTTCCGGAGCGACACGAACGGGGACTTAGAATTTTTTCGCTCGGGCTCCGGAGCGACACGAACGGGGACTTAGAATTTTTTCGCTCGGGCTCCGGAGCGACACGATCGCTCCGTTATTCTACGTTCTCTCGGTCCACGGGCATCAGAGAGCAAAACAGCCTAATAGTTTTAGAGTGCCTCAACGATCAGGAATATGGATCTAACGTTCTCGTTTCGAACCGACGACTTTCGGTTCCGGAGCGACACGAACGCTCCATGATTCTCGATTATCTCGACACAGGTAAGAGACAGAGGAGAACAAGTGTATGGTTTTAGAGAGCCACGAGCACCAGGAATAAGGATCTACCGTTGTCATTTCGTTCCGTCGACATTCGGTTCCGGAGCGACACGAACGGGGACTTAGAATTTTTTCGCTCGGGCTCCGGAGCGACACGAACGGGGACTTAGAATTTTTTCGCTCGGGCTCCGGAGCGACACGATCGCTCCGTTATTCTACGTTCTCTCGGTCCACGGGCATCAGAGAGCAAAACAGCCTAATAGTTTTAGAGTGCCTCAACGATCAGGAATATGGATCTAACGTTCTCGTTTCGAACCGACGACTTTCGGTTCCGGAGCGACACGAACGCTCCATGATTCTCGATTATCTCGACACAGGTAAGAGACAGAGGAGAACAAGTGTATGGTTTTAGAGAGCCACGAGCACCAGGAATAAGGATCTACAGTTGTCATTTCGTTCCGTCGACATTCGGTTCCGGAGCGACACGAACGGGGACTTAGAAATTTTTCGCTCGGGCTCCGGAGCGACACGAACGGGGACTTAGAATTTTTTCGCTCGGGCTCCGGAGCGACACGATCGCTCCGTTATTCTACGTTCTCTCGGTCCACGGGCATCAGAGAGCAAAACAGCCTAATAGTTTTAGAGTGCCTCAACGATCAGGAATATGGATCTAACGTTCTCGCTTCGAACCGACGACTTTCGTTTCCGGAGCGACACGAACGCTCCATGATTCTCGATTATCTCGACACAGGTAAGAGACAGAGGAGAACAAGTGTATGGTTTTAGAGAGCCACGAGCACCAGGAATAAGGATCTACCGTTGTCATTTCGTTCCGTCGACATTCGGTTCCGGAGCGACACGTACGGGGACTTAGAATTTTTTCGCTCCGGCTCCGGAGCGACACGAACGGGGACTTAGAATTTTTTCGCTCGGGCTCCGGAGCGACACGATCGCTCCGTTATTCTACGTTCTCTCGGTCCACGGGCATCAGAGAGCAAAACAGCCTAATAGTTTTAGAGTGCCTCAACGATCAGGAATATGGATCTAACGTTCTCGTTTCGAACCGACGACTTTCGGTTCCGGAGCGACACGAACGCATGATTCTCGATTATCTCGACACAGGTAAGAGACAGAGGAGAACAAGTGTATGGTTTTAGAGAGCCACGAGCACCAGGAATAAGGATCTACCGTTGTCATTTCGTTCCGTCGACATTCGGTTCCGGAGCGACACGAACGGGGACTTAGAATTTTTTCGCTCGGGCTCCGGAGCGACACGAACGGGGACTTAGAATTTTTTCGCTCGGGCTCCGGAGCGACACGATCGCTCCGTTATTCTACGTTCTCTCGGTCCACGGGCATCAGAGAGCAAAACAGCCTAATAGTTTTAGAGTGCCTCAACGATCAGGAATATGGATCTAACGTTCTCGTTTCGAACCGACGACTTTCGGTTCCGGAGCGACACGAACGCTCCATGATTCTCGATTATCTCGACACAGGTAAGAGACAGAGGAGAACAAGTGTATGGTTTTAGAGAGCCACGAGCACCAGGAATAAGGATCTACCGTTGTCATTTCGTTCCGTCGACATTCGGTTCCGGAGCGACACGAACGGGGACTTAGAATTTTTTCGCTCGGGCTCCGGAGCGACACGAACGGGGACTTAGAATTTTTTCGCTCGGGCTCCGGAGCGACACGATCGCTCCGTTATTCTACGTTCTCTCGGTCCACGGGCATCAGAGAGCAAAACAGCCTAATAGTTTTAGAGTGCCTCAACGATCAGGAATATGGATCCAACGTTCTCGTTTCGAACCGACGACTTTCGGTTCCGGAGCGACACGAACGCTCCATGATTCTCGATTATCTCGACACAGGTAAGAGACAGAGGAGAACAAGTGTATGGTTTTAGAGAGCCACGAGCACCAGGAATAAGGATCTACCGTTGTCATTTCGTTCCGTCGACATTCGGTTCCGGAGCGACACGAACGGGGACTTAGAATTTTTTCGCTCGGGCTCCGGAGCGACACGAACGGGGACTTAGAATTTTTTCGCTCGGGCTCCGGAGCGACACGATCGCTCCGTTATTCTACGTTCTCTCGGTCCACGGGCATCAGAGAGCAAAACAGCCTAATAGTTTTAGAGTGCCTCAACGATCAGGAATATGGATCTAACGTTCTCGTTTCGAACCGACGACTTTCGGTTCCGGAGCGACACGAACGCTCCATGATTCTCGATTATCTCGACACAGGTAAGAGACAGAGGAGAACAAGTGTATGGTTTTAGAGAGCCACGAGCACCAGGAATAAGGATCTACCGTTGTCATTTCGTTCCGTCGACATTCGGTTCCGGAGCGACACGAACGGGGACTTAGAATTTTTTCGCTCGGGCTCCGGAGCGACACGAACGGGGACTTAGAATTTTTTCGCTCGGGCTCCGGAGCGACACGATCGCTCCGTTATTCTACGTTCTCTCGGTCCACGGGCATCAGAGAGCAAAACAGCCTAATAGTTTTAGAGTGCCTCAACGATCAGGAATATGGATCTAACGTTCTCGTTTCGAACCGACGACTTTCGGTTCCGGAGCGACACGAACGCTCCATGATTCTCGATTATCTCGACACAGGTAAGAGACAGAGGAGAACAAGTGTATGGTTTTAGAGAGCCACGAGCACCAGGAATAAGGATCTACCGTTGTCATTTCGTTCCGTCGACATTCGGTTCCGGAGCGACACGAACGGGGACTTAGAATTTTTTCGCTCGGGCTCCGGAGCGACACGAACGGGGACTTAGAATTTTTTCGCTCGGGCTCCGGAGCGACACGATCGCTCCGTTATTCTACGTTCTCTCGGTCCACGGGCATCAGAGAGCAAAACAGCCTAATAGTTTTAGAGTGCCTCAACGATCAGGAATATGGATCCAACGTTCTCGTTTCGAACCGACGACTTTCGGTTCCGGAGCGACACGAACGCTCCATGATTCTCGATTATCTCGACACAGGTAAGAGACAGAGGAGAACAAGTGTATGGTTTTAGAGAGCCACGAGCACCAGGAATAAGGATCTACCGTTGTCATATCGTTCCGTCGACATTCGGTTCCGGAGCGACACGAACGGGGACTTAGAATTTTTTCGCTCGGGCTCCGGAGCGACACGAACGGGGACTTAGAATTTTTTCGCTCGGGCTCCGGAGCGACACGATCGCTCCGTTATTCTACGTTCTCTCGGTCCACGGGCATCAGAGAGCAAAACAGCCTAATAGTTTTAGAGTGCCTCAACGATCAGGAATATGGATCTAACGTTCTCGTTTCGAACCGACGACTTTCGGTTCCGGAGCGACACGAACGCTCCATGATTCTCGATTATCTCGACACAGGTAAGAGACAGAGGAGAACAAGTGTATGGTTTTAGAGAGCCACGAGCACCAGGAATAAGGATCTACCGTTGTCATTTCGTTCCGTCGACATTCGGTTCCGGAGCGACACGAACGGGGACTTAGAATTTTTTCGCTCGGGCTCCGGAGCGACACGAACGGGGACTTAGAATTTTTTCGCTCGGGCTCCGGAGCGACACGATCGCTCCGTTATTCTACGTTCTCTCGGTCCACGGGCATCAGAGAGCAAAACAGCCTAATAGTTTTAGAGTGCCTCAACGATCAGGAATATGGATCTAACGTTCTCGTTTCGAACCGACGACTTTCGGTTCCGGAGCGACACGAACGCTCCATGATTCTCGATTATCTCGACACAGGTAAGAGACAGAGGAGAACAAGTGTATGGTTTTAGAGAGCCACGAGCACCAGGAATAAGGATCTACCGTTGTCATTTCGTTCCGTCGACATTCGGTTCCGGAGCGACACGAACGGGGACTAAGAATTTTTTCGCTCGGGCTCCGGAGCGACACGAACGGGGACTTAGAATTTTTTCGCTCGGGCTCCGGAGCGACACGATCGCTCCGTTATTCTACGTTCTCTCGGTCCACGGGCATCAGAGAGCAAAACAGCCTAATAGTTTTAGAGTGCCTCAACGATCAGGAATATGGATCCAACGTTCTCGTTTCGAACCGACGACTTTCGGTTCCGGAGCGACACGAACGCTCCATGATTCTCGATTATCTCGACACAGGTATGAGACAGAGGAGAACAAGTGTATGGTTTTAGAGAGCCACGAGCACCAGGAATAAGGATCTACCGTTGTCATTTCGTTCCGTCGACATTCGGTTCCGGAGCGACACGAACGGGGACTTAGAATTTTTTCGCTCGGGCTCCGGAGCGACACGAACGGGGACTTAGAATTTTTTCGCTCGGGCTCCGGAGCGACACGATCGCTCCGTTATTCTACGTTCTCTCGGTCCACGGGCATCAGAGAGCAAAACAGCCTAATAGTTTTAGAGTGCCTCAACGATCAGGAATATGGATCCAACGTTCTCGTGTCGAACCGACGACTTTCGGTTCCGGAGCGACACGAACGCTCCATGATTCTCGATTATCTCGACACAGGTAAGAGACAGAGGAGAACAAGTGTATGGTTTTAGAGAGCCACGAGCACCAGGAATAAGGATCTACCGTTGTCATTTCGTTCCGTCGACATTCGGTTCCGGAGCGACACGAACGGGGACTTAGAATTTTTTCGCTCGGGCTCCGGAGCGACACGAACGGGGACTTAGAATTTTTTCGCTCGGGCTCCGGAGCGACACGATCGCTCCGTTATTCTACGTTCTCTCGGTCCACGGACATCAGAGAGCAAAACAGCCTAATAGTTTTAGAGTGCCTCAACGATCAGGAATATGGATCTAACGTTCTCGTTTCGAACCGACGACTTTCGGTTCCGGAGCGACACGAACGCTCCATGATTCTCGATTATCTCGACACAGGTAAGAGACAGAGGAGAACAAGTGTATGGTTTTAGAGAGCCACGAGCACCAGGAATAAGGATCTACCGTTGTCATTTCGTTCCGTCGACATTCGGTTCCGGAGCGACACGAACGGGGACTTAGAATTTTTTCGCTCGGGCTCCGGAGCGACACGAACGGGGACTTAGAATTTTTTCGCTCGGGCTCCGGAGCGACACGATCGCTCCGTTATTCTACGTTCTCTCGGTCCACGGGCATCAGAGAGCAAAACAGCCTAATAGTTTTAGAGTGCCTCAACGATCAGGAATATGGATCCAACGTTCTCGTTTCGAACCGACGACTTTCGGTTCCGGAGCGACACGAACGCTCCATGATTCTCGATTATCTCGACACAGGTAAGAGACAGAGGAGAACAAGTGTATGGTTTTAGAGAGCCACGAGCACCAGGAATAAGGATCTACCGTTGTCATTTCGTTCCGTCGACATTCGGTTCCGGAGCGACACGAACGGGGACTTAGAATTTTTTCGCTCGGGCTCCGGAGCGACACGAACGGGGACTTAGAATTTTTTCGCTCGGGCTCCGGAGCGACACGATCGCTCCGTTATTCTACGTTCTCTCGGTCCACGGGCATCAGAGAGCAAAACAGCCTAATAGTTTTAGAGTGCCTCAACGATCAGGAATATGGATCTAACGTTCTCGTTTCGAACCGACGACTTTCGGTTCCGGAGCGACACGAACGCTCCATGATTCTCGATTATCTCGACACAGGTAAGAGACAGAGGAGAACAAGTGTATGGTTTTAGAGAGCCACGAGCACCAGGAATAAGGATCTACCGTTGTCATTTCGTTCCGTCGACATTCGGTTCCGGAGCGACACGAACGGGGACTTAGAATTTTTTCGCTCGGGCTCCGGAGCGACACGAACGGGGACTTAGAATTTTTTCGCTCGGGCTCCGGAGCGACACGATCGCTCCGTTATTCTACGTTCTCTCGGTCCACGGGCATCAGAGAGCAAAACAGCCTAGTAGTTTTAGAGTGCCTCAACGATCAGGAATATGGATCTAACGTTCTCGTTTCGAACCGACGACTTTCGGTTCCGGAGCGACACGAACGCTCCATGATTCTCGATTATCTCGACACAGGTAAGAGACAGAGGAGAACAAGTGTATGGTTTTAGAGAGCCACGAGCACCAGGAATAAGGATCTACCGTTGTCATTTCGTTCCGTCGACATTCGGTTCCGGAGCGACACGAACGGGGACTTAGAATTTTTTCGCTCGGGCTCCGGAGCGACACGAACGGGGACTTAGAATTTTTTCGCTCGGGCTCCGGAGCGACACGATCGCTCCGTTATTCTACGTTCTCTCGGTCCACGGGCATCAGAGAGCAAAACAGCCTAATAGTTTTAGAGTGCCTCAACGATCAGGAATATGGATCTAACGTTCTCGTTTCGAACCGACGACTTTCGGTTCCGGAGCGACACGAACGCTCCATGATTCTCGATTATCTCGACACAGGTAAGAGACAGAGGAGAACAAGTGTATGGTTTTAGAGAGCCACGAGCACCAGGAATAAGGATCTACCGTTGTCATTTCGTTCCGTCGACATTCGGTTCCGGAGCGACACGAACGGGGACTTAGAATTTTTTCGCTCGGGCTCCGGAGCGACACGAACGGGGACTTAGAATTTTTTCGCTCGGGCTCCGGAGCGACACGATCGCTCCGTTATTCTACGTTCTCTCGGTCCACGGGCATCAGAGAGCAAAACAGCCTAATAGTTTTAGAGTGCCTCAACGATCAGGAATATGGATCCAACGTTCTCGTTTCGAACCGACGACTTTCGGTTCCGGAGCGACACGAACGCTCCATGATTCTCGATTATCTCGACACAGGTAAGAGACAGAGGAGAACAAGTGTATGGTTTTACAGAGCCACGAGCACCAGGAATAAGGATCTACCGTTGTCATTTCGTTCCGTCGACATTCGGTTCCGGAGCGACACGAACGGGAACTTAGAATTTTTTCGCTCGGGCTCCGGAGCGACACGAACGGGGACTTAGAATTTTTTCGCTCGGGCTCCGGAGCGACACGATCGCTCCGTTATTCTACGTTCTCTCGGTCCACGGGCATCAGAGAGCAAAACAGCCTAATAGTTTTAGAGTGCCTCAACGATCAGGAATATGGATCTAACGTTCTCGTTTCGAACCGACGACTTTCGGTTCCGGAGCGACACGAACGCTCCATGATTCTCGATTATCTGGACACAGGTAAGAGACAGAGGAGAACAAGTGTATGGTTTTAGAGAGCCACGAGCACCAGGAATAAGGATCTACCGTTGTCATTTCGTTCCGTCGACATTCGGTTCCGGAGCGACACGAACGGGGACTTAGAATTTTTTCGCTCGGGCTCCGGAGCGACACGAACGGGGACTTAGAATTTTTTCGCTCGGGCTCCGGAGCGACACGATCGCTCCGTTATTCTACGTTCTCTCGGTCCACGGGCATCAGAGAGCAAAACAGCCTAATAGTTTTAGAGTGCCTCAACGATCAGGAATATGGATCTAACGTTCTCGTTTCGAACCGACGACTTTCGGTTCCGGAGCGACACGAACGCTCCATGATTCTCGATTATCTCGACACAGGTAAGAGACAGAGGAGAACAAGTGTATGGTTTTAGAGAGCCACGAGCACCAGGAATAAGGATCTACCGTTGTCATTTCGTTCCGTCGACATTCGGTTCCGGAGCGACACGAACGGGGACTTAGAATTTTTTCGCTCGGGCTCCGGAGCGACACGAACGGGGACTTAGAATTTTTTCGCTCGGGCTCCGGAGCGACACGATCGCTCCGTTATTCTACGTTCTCTCGGTCCACGGGCATCAGAGAGCAAAACAGCCTAATAGTTTTAGAGTGCCTCAACGATCAGGAATATGGATCTAACGTTCTCGTTTCGAACCGACGACTTTCGGTTCCGGAGCGACACGAACGCTCCATGATTCTCGATTATCTCGACACAGGTAAGAGACAGAGGAGAACAAGTGTATGGTTTTAGAGAGCCACGAGCACCAGGAATAAGGATCTACCGTTGTCATTTCGTTCCGTCGACATTCGGTTCCGGAGCGACACGAACGGGGACTTAGAATTTTTTCGCTCGGGCTCCGGAGCGACACGATCGCTCCGTTATTCTACGTTCTCTCGGTCCACGGGCATCAGAGAGCAAAACAGCCTAATAGTTTTAGAGTGCCTCAACGATCAGGAATATGGATCCAACGTTCTCGTTTCGAACCGACGACTTTCGGTTCCGGAGCGACACGAACGCTCCATGATTCTCGATTATCTCGACACAGGTAAGAGACAGAGGAGAACAAGTGTATGGTTTTAGAGAGCCACGAGCACCAGGAATAAGGATCTACCGTTGTCATTTCGTTCCGTCGACATTCGGTTCCGGAGCGACACGAACGGGGACTTAGAATTTTTTCGCTCGGGCTCCGGAGCGACACGAACGGGGACTTAGAATTTTTTCGCTCGGGCTCCGGAGCGACACGATCGCTCCGTTATTCTACGTTCTCTCGGTCCACGGGCATCAGAGAGCAAAACAGCCTAATAGTTTTAGAGTGCCTCAACGATCAGGAATATGGATCTAACGTTCTCGTTTCGAACCGACGACTTTCGGTTCCGGAGCGACACGAACGCTCCATGATTCTCGATTATCTCGACACAGGTAAGAGACAGAGGAGAACAAGTGTATGGTTTTAGAGAGCCACGAGCACCAGGAATAAGGATCTACCGTTGTCATTTCGTTCCGTCGACATTCGGTTCCGGAGCGACACGAACGGGGACTTAGAATTTTTTCGCTCGGGCTCCGGAGCGACACGAACGGGGACTTAGAATTTTTTCGCTCGGGCTCCGGAGCGACACGATCGCTCCGTTATTCTACGTTCTCTCGGTCCACGGGCATCAGAGAGCAAAACAGCCTAATAGTTTTAGAGTGCCTCAACGATCAGGAATATGGATCTAACGTTCTCGTTTCGAACCGACGACTTTCGGTTCCGGAGCGACACGAACGCTCCATGATTCTCGATTATCTCGACACAGGTAAGAGACAGAGGAGAACAAGTGTATGGTTTTAGAGAGCCACGAGCACCAGGAATAAGGATCTACCGTTGTCATTTCGTTCCGTCGACATTCGGTTCCGGAGCGACACGAACGGGGACTTAGAATTTTTTCGCTCGGGCTCCGGAGCGACACGAACGGGGACTTAGAATTTTTTCGCTCGGGCTCCGGAGCGACACGATCGCTCCGTTATTCTACGTTCTCTCGGTCCACGGGCATCAGAGAGCAAAACAGCCTAATAGTTTTAGAGTGCCTCAACGATCAGGAATATGGATCCAACGTTCTCGTTTCGAACCGACGACTTTCGGTTCCGGAGCGACACGAACGCTCCATGATTCTCGATTATCTCGACACAGGTATGAGACAGAGGAGAACAAGTGTATGGTTTTAGAGAGCCACGAGCACCAGGAATAAGGATCTACCGTTGTCATTTCGTTCCGTCGACATTCGGTTCCGGAGCGACACGAACGGGGACTTAGAATTTTTTCGCTCGGGCTCCGGAGCGACACGAACGGGGACTTAGAATTTTTTCGCTCGGGCTCCGGAGCGACACGATCGCTCCGTTATTCTACGTTCTCTCGGTCCACGGGCATCAGAGAGCAAAACAGCCTAATAGTTTTAGAGTGCCTCAACGATCAGGAATATGGATCCAACGTTCTCGTTTCGAACCGACGACTTTCGGTTCCGGAGCGACACGAACGCTCCATGATTCTCGATTATCTCGACACAGGTAAGAGACAGAGGAGAACAAGTGTATGGTTTTAGAGAGCCACGAGCACCAGGAATAAGGATCTACCGTTGTCATTTCGTTCCGTCGACATTCGGTTCCGGAGCGACACGAACGGGGACTTAGAATTTTTTCGCTCGGGCTCCGGAGCGACACGAACGGGGACTTAGAATTTTTTCGCTCGGGCTCCGGAGCGACACGATCGCTCCGTTATTCTACGTTCTCTCGGTCCACGGGCATCAGAGAGCAAAACAGCCTAATAGTTTTAGAGTGCCTCAACGATCAGGAATATGGATCCAACGTTCTCGTTTCGAACCGACGACTTTCGGTTCCGGAGCGACACGAACGCTCCATGATTCTCGATTATCTCGACACAGGTAAGAGACAGAGGAGAACAAGTGTATGGTTTTAGAGAGCCACGAGCACCAGGAATAAGGATCTACCGTTGTCATTTCGTTCCGTCGACATTCGGTTCCGGAGCGACACGAACGGGGACTTAGAATTTTTTCGCTCGGGCTCCGGAGCGACACGAACGGGGACTTAGAATTTTTTCGCTCGGGCTCCGGAGCGACACGATCGCTCCGTTATTCTACGTTCTCTCGGTCCACGGGCATCAGAGAGCAAAACAGCCTAATAGTTTTAGAGTGCCTCAACGATCAGGAATATGGATCTAACGTTCTCGTTTCGAACCGACGACTTTCGGTTCCGGAGCGACACGAACGCTCCATGATTCTCGATTATCTCGACACAGGTAAGAGACAGAGGAGAACAAGTGTATGGTTTTAGAGAGCCACGAGCACCAGGAATAAGGATCTACCGTTGTCATTTCGTTCCGTCGACATTCGGTTCCGGAGCGACACGAACGGGGACTTAGAATTTTTTCGCTCGGGCTCCGGAGCGACACGATCGCTCCGTTATTCTACGTTCTCTCGGTCCACGGGCATCAGAGAGCAAAACAGCCTAATAGTTTTAGAGTGCCTCAACGATCAGGAATATGGATCCAACGTTCTCGTTTCGAACCGACGACTTTCGGTTCCGGAGCGACACGAACGCTCCATGATTCTCGATTATCTCGACACAGGTAAGAGACAGAGGAGAACAAGTGTATGGTTTTAGAGAGCCACGAGCACCAGGAATAAGGATCTACCGTTGTCATTTCGTTCCGTCGACATTCGGTTCCGGAGCGACACGAACGGGGACTTAGAATTTTTTCGCTCGGGCTCCGGAGCGACACGAACGGGGACTTAGAATTTTTTCGCTCGGGCTCCGGAGCGACACGATCGCTCCGTTATTCTACGTTCTCTCGGTCCACGGGCATCAGAGAGCAAAACAGCCTAATAGTTTTAGAGTGCCTCAACGATCAGGAATATGGATCTAACGTTCTCGTTTCGAACCGACGACTTTCGGTTCCGGAGCGACACGAACGCTCCATGATTCTCGATTATCTCGACACAGGTAAGAGACAGAGGAGAACAAGTGTATGGTTTTAGAGAGCCACGAGCACCAGGAATAAGGATCTACCGTTGTCATTTCGTTCCGTCGACATTCGGTTCCGGAGCGACACGAACGGGGACTTAGAATTTTTTCGCTCGGGCTCCGGAGCGACACGAACGGGGACTTAGAATTTTTTCGCTCGGGCTCCGGAGCGACACGATCGCTCCGTTATTCTACGTTCTCTCGGTCCACGGGCATCAGAGAGCAAAACAGCCTAATAGTTTTAGAGTGCCTCAACGATCAGGAATATGGATCTAACGTTCTCGTTTCGAACCGACGACTTTCGGTTCCGGAGCGACACGAACGCTCCATGATTCTCGATTATCTCGACACAGGTAAGAGACAGAGGAGAACAAGTGTATGGTTTTAGAGAGCCACGAGCACCAGGAATAAGGATCTACCGTTGTCATTTCGTTCCGTCGACATTCGGTTCCGGAGCGACACGAACGGGGACTTAGAATTTTTTCGCTCGGGCTCCGGAGCGACACGAACGGGGACTTAGAATTTTTTCGCTCGGGCTCCGGAGCGACACGATCGCTCCGTTATTCTACGTTCTCTCGGTCCACGGGCATCAGAGAGCAAAACAGCCTAATAGTTTTAGAGTGCCTCAACGATCAGGAATATGGATCTAACGTTCTCGTTTCGAACCGACGACTTTCGGTTCCGGAGCGACACGAACGCTCCATGATTCTCGATTATCTCGACACAGGTAAGAGACAGAGGAGAACAAGTGTATGGTTTTAGAGAGCCACGAGCACCAGGAATAAGGATCTACCGTTGTCATTTCGTTCCGTCGACATTCGGTTCCGGAGCGACACGAACGGGGACTTAGAATTTTTTCGCTCGGGCTCCGGAGCGACACGAACGGGGACTTAGAATTTTTTCGCTCGGGCTCCGGAGCGACACGATCGCTCCGTTATTCTACGTTCTCTCGGTCCACGGGCATCAGAGAGCAAAACAGCCTAATAGTTTTAGAGTGCCTCAACGATCAGGAATATGGATCCAACGTTCTCGTTTCGAACCGACGACTTTCGGTTCCGGAGCGACACGAACGCTCCATGATTCTCGATTATCTCGACACAGGTAAGAGACAGAGGAGAACAAGTGTATGGTTTTAGAGAGCCACGAGCACCAGGAATAAGGATCTACCGTTGTCATTTCGTTCCGTCGACATTCGGTTCCGGAGCGACACGAACGGGGACTTAGAATTTTTTCGCTCGGGCTCCGGAGCGACACGAACGGGGACTTAGAATTTTTTCGCTCGGGCTCCGGAGCGACACGATCGCTCCGTTATTCTACGTTCTCTCGGTCCACGGGCATCAGAGAGCAAAACAGCCTAATAGTTTTAGAGTGCCTCAACGATCAGGAATATGGATCTAACGTTCTCGTTTCGAACCGACGACTTTCGGTTCCGGAGCGACACGAACGCTCCATGATTCTCGATTATCTCGACACAGGTAAGAGACAGAGGAGAACAAGTGTATGGTTTTAGAGAGCCACGAGCACCAGGAATAAGGATCTACCGTTGTCATTTCGTTCCGTCGACATTCGGTTCCGGAGCGACACGAACGGGGACTTAGAATTTTTTCGCTCGGGCTCCGGAGCGACACGAACGGGGACTTAGAATTTTTTCGCTCGGGCTCCGGAGCGACACGATCGCTCCGTTATTCTACGTTCTCTCGGTCCACGGGCATCAGAGAGCAAAACAGCCTAATAGTTTTAGAGTGCCTCAACGATCAGGAATATGGATCCAACGTTCTCGTTTCGAACCGACGACTTTCGGTTCCGGAGCGACACGAACGCTCCATGATTCTCGATTATCTCGAAACAGGTAAGAGACAGAGGAGAACAAGTGTATGGTTTTAGAGAGCCACGAGCACCAGGAATAAGGATCTACCGTTGTCATTTCGTTCCGTCGACATTCGGTTCCGGAGCGACACGAACGGGGACTTAGAATTTTTTCGCTCGGGCTCCGGAGCGACACGAACGGGGACTTAGAATTTTTTCGCTCGGGCTCCGGAGCGACACGATCGCTCCGTTATTCTACGTTCTCTCGGTCCACGGGCATCAGAGAGCAAAACAGCCTAATAGTTTTAGAGTGCCTCAACGATCAGGAATATGGATCTAACGTTCTCGTTTCGAACCGACGACTTTCGGTTCCGGAGCGACACGAACGCTCCATGATTCTCGATTATCTGGACACAGGTAAGAGACAGAGGAGAACAAGTGTATGGTTTTAGAGAGCCACGAGCACCAGGAATAAGGATCTACCGTTGTCATTTCGTTCCGTCGACATTCGGTTCCGGAGCGACACGAACGGGGACTTAGAATTTTTTCGCTCGGGCTCCGGAGCGACACGAACGGGGACTTAGAATTTTTTCGCTCGGGCTCCGGAGCGACACGATCGCTCCGTTATTCTACGTTCTCTCGGTCCACGGGCATCAGAGAGCAAAACAGCCTAATAGTTTTAGAGTGCCTCAACGATCAGGAATATGGATCTAACGTTCTCGTTTCGAACCGACGACTTTCGGTTCCGGAGCGACACGAACGCTCCATGATTCTCGATTATCTCGACACAGGTAAGAGACAGAGGAGAACAAGTGTATGGTTTTAGAGAGCCACGAGCACCAGGAATAAGGATCTACCGTTGTCATTTCGTTCCGTCGACATTCGGTTCCGGAGCGACACGAACGGGGACTTAGAATTTTTTCGCTCGGGCTCCGGAGCGACACGAACGGGGACTTAGAATTTTTTCGCTCGGGCTCCGGAGCGACACGATCGCTCCGTTATTCTACGTTCTCTCGGTCCACGGGCATCAGAGAGCAAAACAGCCTAATAGTTTTAGAGTGCCTCAACGATCAGGAATATGGATCTAACGTTCTCGTTTCGAACCGACGACTTTCGGTTCCGGAGCGACACGAACGCTCCATGATTCTCGATTATCTCGACACAGGTAAGAGACAGAGGAGAACAAGTGTATGGTTTTAGAGAGCCACGAGCACCAGGAATAAGGATCTACCGTTGTCATTTCGTTCCGTCGACATTCGGTTCCGGAGCGACACGAACGGGGACTTAGAATTTTTTCGCTCGGGCTCCGGAGCGACACGATCGCTCCGTTATTCTACGTTCTCTCGGTCCACGGGCATCAGAGAGCAAAACAGCCTAATAGTTTTAGAGTGCCTCAACGATCAGGAATATGGATCCAACGTTCTCGTTTCGAACCGACGACTTTCGGTTCCGGAGCGACACGAACGCTCCATGATTCTCGATTATCTCGACACAGGTAAGAGACAGAGGAGAACAAGTGTATGGTTTTAGAGAGCCACGAGCACCAGGAATAAGGATCTACCGTTGTCATTTCGTTCCGTCGACATTCGGTTCCGGAGCGACACGAACGGGGACTTAGAATTTTTTCGCTCGGGCTCCGGAGCGACACGAACGGGGACTTAGAATTTTTTCGCTCGGGCTCCGGAGCGACACGATCGCTCCGTTATTCTACGTTCTCTCGGTCCACGGGCATCAGAGAGCAAAACAGCCTAATAGTTTTAGAGTGCCTCAACGATCAGGAATATGGATCTAACGTTCTCGTTTCGAACCGACGACTTTCGGTTCCGGAGCGACACGAACGCTCCATGATTCTCGATTATCTCGACACAGGTAAGAGACAGAGGAGAACAAGTGTATGGTTTTAGAGAGCCACGAGCACCAGGAATAAGGATCTACCGTTGTCATTTCGTTCCGTCGACATTCGGTTCCGGAGCGACACGAACGGGGACTTAGAATTTTTTCGCTCGGGCTCCGGAGCGACACGAACGGGGACTTAGAATTTTTTCGCTCGGGCTCCGGAGCGACACGATCGCTCCGTTATTCTACGTTCTCTCGGTCCACGGGCATCAGAGAGCAAAACAGCCTAATAGTTTTAGAGTGCCTCAACGATCAGGAATATGGATCTAACGTTCTCGTTTCGAACCGACGACTTTCGGTTCCGGAGCGACACGAACGCTCCATGATTCTCGATTATCTCGACACAGGTAAGAGACAGAGGAGAACAAGTGTATGGTTTTAGAGAGCCACGAGCACCAGGAATAAGGATCTACCGTTGTCATTTCGTTCCGTCGACATTCGGTTCCGGAGCGACACGAACGGGGACTTAGAATTTTTTCGCTCGGGCTCCGGAGCGACACGAACGGGGACTTAGAATTTTTTCGCTCGGGCTCCGGAGCGACACGATCGCTCCGTTATTCTACGTTCTCTCGGTCCACGGGCATCAGAGAGCAAAACAGCCTAATAGTTTTAGAGTGCCTCAACGATCAGGAATATGGATCCAACGTTCTCGTTTCGAACCGACGACTTTCGGTTCCGGAGCGACACGAACGCTCCATGATTCTCGATTATCTCGACACAGGTAAGAGACAGAGGAGAACAAGTGTATGGTTTTAGAGAGCCACGAGCACCAGGAATAAGGATCTACCGTTGTCATTTCGTTCCGTCGACATTCGGTTCCGGAGCGACACGAACGGGGACTTAGAATTTTTTCGCTCGGGCTCCGGAGCGACACGAACGGGGACTTAGAATTTTTTCGCTCGGGCTCCGGAGCGACACGATCGCTCCGTTATTCTACGTTCTCTCGGTCCACGGGCATCAGAGAGCAAAACAGCCTAATAGTTTTAGAGTGCCTCAACGATCAGGAATATGGATCTAACGTTCTCGTTTCGAACCGACGACTTTCGGTTCCGGAGCGACACGAACGCTCCATGATTCTCGATTATCTCGACACAGGTAAGAGACAGAGGAGAACAAGTGTATGGTTTTAGAGAGCCACGAGCACCAGGAATAAGGATCTACCGTTGTCATTTCGTTCCGTCGACATTCGGTTCCGGAGCGACACGAACGGGGACTTAGAATTTTTTCGCTCGGGCTCCGGAGCGACACGAACGGGGACTTAGAATTTTTTCGCTCGGGCTCCGGAGCGACACGATCGCTCCGTTATTCTACGTTCTCTCGGTCCACGGGCATCAGAGAGCAAAACAGCCTAATAGTTTTAGAGTGCCTCAACGATCAGGAATATGGATCCAACGTTCTCGTTTCGAACCGACGACTTTCGGTTCCGGAGCGACACGAACGCTCCATGATTCTCGATTATCTCGACACAGGTAAGAGACAGAGGAGAACAAGTGTATGGTTTTAGAGAGCCACGAGCACCAGGAATAAGGATCTACCGTTGTCATTTCGTTCCGTCGACATTCGGTTCCGGAGCGACACGAACGGGGACTTAGAATTTTTTCGCTCGGGCTCCGGAGCGACACGAACGGGGACTTAGAATTTTTTCGCTCGGGCTCCGGAGCGACACGATCGCTCCGTTATTCTACGTTCTCTCGGTCCACGGGCATCAGAGAGCAAAACAGCCTAATAGTTTTAGAGTGCCTCAACGATCAGGAATATGGATCCAACGTTCTCGTTTCGAACCGACGACTTTCGGTTCCGGAGCGACACGAACGCTCCATGATTCTCGATTATCTCGACACAGGTAAGAGACAGAGGAGAACAAGTGTATGGTTTTAGAGAGCCACGAGCACCAGGAATAAGGATCTACCGTTGTCATTTCGTTCCGTCGACATTCGGTTCCGGAGCGACACGAACGGGGACTTAGAATTTTTTCGCTCGGGCTCCGGAGCGACACGAACGGGGACTTAGAATTTTTTCGCTCGGGCTCCGGAGCGACACGATCGCTCCGTTATTCTACGTTCTCTCGGTCCACGGGCATCAGAGAGCAAAACAGCCTAATAGTTTTAGAGTGCCTCAACGATCAGGAATATGGATCCAACGTTCTCGTTTCGAACCGACGACTTTCGGTTCCGGAGCGACACGAACGCTCCATGATTCTCGATTATCTCGACACAGGTAAGAGACAGAGGAGAACAAGTGTATGGTTTTAGAGAGCCACGAGCACCAGGAATAAGGATCTACCGTTGTCATTTCGTTCCGTCGACATTCGGTTCCGGAGCGACACGAACGGGGACTTAGAATTTTTTCGCTCGGGCTCCGGAGCGACACGAACGGGGACTTAGAATTTTTTCGCTCGGGCTCCGGAGCGACACGATCGCTCCGTTATTCTACGTTCTCTCGGTCCACGGGCATCAGAGAGCAAAACAGCCTAATAGTTTTAGAGTGCCTCAACGATCAGGAATATGGATCTAACGTTCTCGTTTCGAACCGACGACTTTCGGTTCCGGAGCGACACGAACGCTCCATGATTCTCGATTATCTCGACACAGGTAAGAGACAGAGGAGAACAAGTGTATGGTTTTAGAGAGCCACGAGCACCAGGAATAAGGATCTACCGTTGTCATTTCGTTCCGTCGACATTCGGTTCCGGAGCGACACGAACGGGGACTTAGAATTTTTTCGCTCGGGCTCCGGAGCGACACGATCGCTCCGTTATTCTACGTTCTCTCGGTCCACGGGCATCAGAGAGCAAAACAGCCTAATAGTTTTAGAGTGCCTCAACGATCAGGAATATGGATCCAACGTTCTCGTTTCGAACCGACGACTTTCGGTTCCGGAGCGACACGAACGCTCCATGATTCTCGATTATCTCGACACAGGTAAGAGACAGAGGAGAACAAGTGTATGGTTTTAGAGAGCCACGAGCACCAGGAATAAGGATCTACCGTTGTCATT